>NW_003298797.1:349081-380645 GCF_000151645.1 Tuber melanosporum | reverse complement strand
AGTGAGGTCTGTGAGCAGTGCTGTCACGGTAGCGTGATGTAGTAGGAACTGGGAGATAGAGTTGACTAGTTCTAGGAATCATGTGAATTCCTTTGATTCCAGGGTGTTGTCCATTCTGTTAAACAGGATATTTTACTAGGTGATGCATGTATTCCCTCGTCATCTATAACATGTCCTAGGATATCGAGCTTATTGGCAAATAGAATTGATTCGTTTCGGCTAGTGTAGAACTTAGCTTCCCTTAGTTTAGTACAAACCAAGCATATATGGTAGGCATGTTCTATTTTCGTGTTTGAGAATATGAGAATATCATCAATGTAGACCCAAACAAAATGGTGGAGGTATTCGCTCAGGAGGTTTTCCATAATTCGCATAAAGATGGCAGGCGCATTCATATCACCTTGCAACATAATTCGGCTAATGAAAGTTCTGAAGGGTGTTTTAAAACTGTCATGGCATTCAGATTCTGGATCTAGCCTTGTTTGGAAGTAGGTATCGCTTAGGCCAATCTTGCTTCGGGATCTAGTCCATCCAACTGCATTCAGGATCTGGGTTTGATTTGGGATAGTGTAACGTGTTCGCAAGGTACTAATCACGTTATCGGTGATGGATACGATAGTTGATAGGTGGCCTGCTCTTCCAGAGAGGAGGCGAGAGCTGAAAACTAAAGGAGGCTTCAAGGGTGTACTGAGGAACAAAGAAGTAACCGTTCAACCAAGTATATTAAAATACTATCTGTTGAAGTCTGCCTTTTCCATCGTAGAAAATGGTGGTCTTTAAATACACAAATCTGTTCATATCTAGCATGAACGAAACTAATCAAAGGTATCAATTGATACATTTTGGTAAAACTAATTAAGTATCAAAGCGATACTTAAAACAAAACATAAAACAAAACCAAGTATCAAACGATACTTAAAACAATCCAAGTATTAAAGCGATACTTAAAACAAAACATACAACAAAACCTATAACGAGTACCCGTACCAGGTACAATGATAATATTGCAATAATAATTGCAAGAGCAGAACGAAAGCATGCCATCCTCCATGAGACCAAGGCATACAAGACACAGACATCTTCTAGTAGAAATATCGAACCACGACACAAACCCTCCAACAACCCTGAAGATGATACCCTACACATTTTCAAAATCAAGACAAAGTCTTCTGAGCAATCAAGACGACAGAAAGGAGAATGCTTTGAATGTGGCAAAACAGGACACATGGCCAAGAACTGCCCTACAAAGAAAGAAAAAGAAAAGGCGTTTAAGCAAGAAGCTTTGGCAAATAATGTTGAGAGTGATAGTGAAGATGCCCAATGCAGTGAATATGAGGAGATCCATATCGGGTATATCGATGTGGAATGCAATAGTATCCGACCTCCTGTTATGTTTAAAGCACACACTACCCTGGAATGAACTATTCTAATCAATTGCAAGAAGGCTCGAGTCCTGTTTGATACTGGCGCGATCGGAAGAGACATGATCAGCAATGCATTTGTATCTGTCCATGGTCTCCCAACCCGAGACCTTAACCAACCCATACCAGTCAATATGGTAGTAAAGGGATCACGATCAACAAGCCATAAAACCTGTAGCGGTACTATTCGACTTGGCTCTGCCATCCTACTCCCCCAAGAAATGCTAGTTGGAAATCCAACCAAGTACAATGCCCTGATAGAAATGCCATTTCTGACCCACCACCAAGCTATAATCAGGTGTGGGGAATCAACCATCGATTTCCTAAAACAGAAGGTCAGAGCCGCATGCAAGCCGACAAGCGGAGAGTACTGAGCCGCAGTCTGTGAAGCAACTGCCCAACAGCTATTGGATGAATACTCTGATGTTTTCCCTGATCAAATACCCGAAGAACTACCGCCAATGAGAGAAGTGAACTACAATATACGTCTCAGAGACCCCTCCAATCTTAAGAACCAACCCACCTACTCTATCCCTGACACATACAAAAGCCCACTATGTGACTGGATCAACCAACAACAAAGAAGGGGAGTCATCTACTGAGCAGAGGCCCCAGGTGCCGCTCCTATGTTTGTCCAACCCAAAGCAGATGGCAAAAGAATCTGCCCCTTGGTTGACTTCAAACTACGGAATGAAAACACGGTTATGGACAGCTCCGCTATTCCAAACCAAACTCAGATCCTGAATGCAGTTGGACAGGCTAGATTCCAAAGCAAGATTGACCTAAGTGATGCCTACTTCCAAACAAGGCTAGATCCAGAAAGTGAACGATACAACAGTTTCACAAAACCCTTCGGAAGTTTTATTAGCCGAGTTATGTTACAAGGTGATATGAATGCGCCCGCTACCTTTATGCGAATTATGGAAAACCTCTTAAGCGAATACCTCTACCATTTTGTTTGGGTCTACATTGATGATATTCTCATCTTCTCGAATACCAAAATAGAACATGCCTACTATATAGGTTTGGTTTGTACCAAGCTAAGTAAAGCCATGTTCTACGCTAGCAGAAACAAATCAATTCTGTTTGCTGATAAGCTCGATATCCTAGGACATGTTATAGATGACAAAGGAATACATGCAGCCCCTGGAAAAATATCCTGTTTAACAGAATGGACAACACTCGGGAATCAAAAGGAGCTCATGCGATTCTTAGGACTAGTCAACTATATCTTCCAGTTTCTACCATACCATCCCACTGTGATAGCACCGCTCACAGACCTTACCGGCTATGTAGAATTTGTCTGGACCCACACTCAAGACCAAACCTTTACCAACATCATGGAATTAATTAAAAATGCCAATATTATACGACCTGTCGACTACAGCAAACCAGAACCGATATGGCTGATTACCGACGCATCTGATGTTGGAGTTAGACCATGGCTTGGGCAAGGAGTCTCTCATGAAATGGCAAGACCAGCGGCATTACACAGCAGGAAATTTACTAATTGACTGATGAATTATGGAATGACGGACAAAAAAGCCCACGCTGTGAGTGATGCTCTTGCCGCTTTCAACCACATTCTAAGGGGCAATACCTTCACGATTGTTACTGACCACCAACCTCTCACTAATCTTAAAACGGAAAAAATACCTAGAAGGAGAAGAACACAATGTATAGGCGAGATCAGCAAATATGATGCAAAAATCATCTATACCACTGGAAGAACGAACTATTTAGCTGATTCTCTCTTCCGCCTATATGAAAATCAAGACATCACAGATCCTTCTCTTGTTCATGACCACACAAGACAAAGTGAAGACAGACCTGACAACACTTCCTATGAACAAGACCCATCCATGGCTACCGCCAGTGGTACCGCTCCCCCAAATCCTTTCTCTTACACCATGTACAGAGCTGCCGGAACTGAACAAGGTAAAGACATTAATGACGAGTGGAAAGATGATTGGACCCTCTCCAGTATACCTCCTCACGAACTTGAACAAAGCAGACTCTACTGGTGCCATTGTTACTATGATACCTGCCCTTTTCACCAAACTGAGATTAAATTCGGCAACAGATAAAAGTGACCGTACTATATGTCTGCTGATGATTCCAAAAACACCAGCTTCGACATCACAGAACAAACAGAAGAGATAAAGGATGAAGACAGATCGGCCCAACCTCCCCTTACTCTTAATCCTGCACCAAGGCGACACCAAGGTCTCGAAGAACTCGAACAAGCAGCAGCCTATGTGGATACAATGTCTTACCTACACTCTCCACAGTCAGCCCCACCATCCTCTCCTCCCATACCTGATCTACAACCACTGTATGGTGGACCCTTACGAGTATACAACAATGAAACCATCATTTCTGTCATGCCCCCCACCATTCCCGAACATCGCAGACAACTTTATGAAACCTTTGAAGAAGAAGAGGAAGACACTACCGAACCGACAAGAGGATCCCTCAATGAGGATGAACGAGATGTTATGTCAACTACAGAAGAATTAACCTCCTCTTTCCGAAGCCAAATGATAGCAGGATATCGCCATGATCTGATTTACTTCAAAGCCATGGATCGCTCTAGGCATGGAGACCTCGCCCCCTACAACATATCCAACGGAATAGTCTATACGAGCACCCGTTATGGTGAACATTGCCTATACATCCCAAACAGCCATATGTTCAATGGAATGACTATTAGAGAATATGTCATTACCGAAATCCACAATAAAGGACACCATAGTGTGGACCACAACCTCCAATATGCCTCAGAATATGTTTACCGGCCTGAAATGCAAAAGGACTTCCGCGATTTCGTCAAACAATGTGAACTCTGCCAGGCAAATAAGGAGCGAACACAACTACCGGAAGGGAAAGAGCAGACCCTCCAACTACGATGTGAAATATTTGAATCCTATGCAATAGATTTCGCAGGACCATTCACCAAGCCTGCCGGATATGACATTGTATTGGTAGCTGTAGATCGGCTTTCCGGATACACATTGCTCATACTAATAAAGATTACCGATTCCTCTAAAGACACCGGGAATAACCTGCAACGATACCGATTTACCCTCCATTGGTACCCCTTATCTATTGTCAGTAATGCTGATCCCCGTTTCACCGCCAGATTCTGGAAACAGACATTGATCTCCCTCGGAATCAACCACATTATGGCTGCCCCTAGACATCATGAGACTAATGGCCAAGCAGAACGAAAGATCCGCAAAGTCATGACCGGAATTAGGAACATGATCAATGAACGACAAACCAACAGGGAACAAGCCCTCGTTGAACTCGCCGCATATATCATGCCGGATTTTCAGACACCTTGGTCATGTCCCCATATAAGGCAATCTTTGGCCATCAATACCCTCTGCTACCTACAACCCTATTTAAGAACTCCTCAGTCCCTGCCTCCGATAACTACCTAAATCGCAATCAAGCAATCCGCAATAATGCTTTTCAAGCTGTTAAAGCTGCCTGATTCCGAAGCACCACTACTGCTCAGAAGCGACGATGCAAACATGTCCCTATCCGACCAGGTAATATGCTCGTGGTATATGGAAATATGTTCATTACCAATGTTGGACGTAGCAAGAAATTCCAATCCTGATGGTGAGGACCTTTCAAAGTATTATTCTTTGATGAGCATACAGAAAACTACACTGTCCAGATGGATGGACGCATGTACCGCCATAATACAGCAGTCTTCCACACCTCTGCTGTCAAGTGATTCCTGTAACCGGTATGGTTATTGGGTTTGTTTTATGTTATGTTTTAAGTATCGCTTGATACTTGGTTTTGTTTTATGTTTTGTTTTAAGTATCGCTTTGATACTTGGTTTGTTTTAAGTATTGTTTGATACTTGGTTTTGTTTTATGTTTTGTTTTAAGTATCGCTTTGATACTTGGTTTGTTTTAAGTATTGTTTGATAATTAATTTTGTTTTATGTTTTGTTTTAAGTATCGCTTTGATACTTGGTTTGTTTTAAGTATCGTTTGATACTTGGTTTTGGTTTATGTTTTGTTTTAAGTATCGATTTGATACTTGGTTTGTTTTAAGTATCGTTTGATACCTGGTTTTGTTTTATGTTTTGTTTTAAATATCGCTTTGATACTTAAAGAGTTTTACCAAAGTGTATCGATTGATACCTTTGATTAGTTTCGTTCATGCTAGACATGAACAGATTTGTGTATTTAAAGACTGCCTGTTTCTACGATGGAAAAGGCAGACTTCGACAGACAGTATTTCAATATACTTGGTTGAACGGTTACTTCTTTGTTCCCCAGTACACCCTCAAAGCCTCCTTTAGTTCTCAGCTCTCGCCTCCTCTCTGGAAGAGCAGGCCACCTGCCAACTATCGTACCTATTACCGACAACGTGATTAGCACCTTGCGAACACGTTACATTTTTTTAACCTCTGCAAGTGGTTAAGAACCTGTCCCCGGATTTAGGCCTGATCAACCTATCGATATCCACCTCAGAACGCTAGCGGAGAGTAGCGGCAGAATCACAGCACATTCGGCTTCATCTCAAACCCAAGATAGAGTCTTTGATGACCAGGAGCGGGAAGCAAATCCCACGGCAAGATCTTACAAGAAAGAAACAACCCCGGAGCTCTGCCAAAGAGCCGGGGGATCCTGCAAACACGGAAGACACACATCCCGCAGGAGAATTCCCTTCTACTCCAGCAAAGAAGCCTTCCTTTGAACCTCCAAAGGACCCAGAATCTAGTAGCGAATCAGATATGGCTAGCACAGGAGGAGGGCCTTCTGGAGGAGGGAAATCTCGGGCAAGGCCTGAAGAAGAGGAGGTACCCGCAGCATTTGAACCCCCTAAGTTTAAACTTCACCTCCCAGCGAAGTTCACAGGCGAAGGGAAAGACCTCAAACCTGAAGCCTTTGAACGATGGGCCACAGAACTCTCACACTTCCTACTCTTATAAGGAAAAGATGTGGAAGACCCTACAACCGGACTTATCATTGGATCATTCTGTGAAGGAAAGGCAACCGACGCATACCACCAATGCTATAAGGACTTCGGCGGGAATGTAAGATTAAGAGGATCTACAGTTCTCGATTACTTGAAAGGACGATTCCAATCATCTATAACCAACGACCTCCTATACAACAAATTCAACCAGCTCCAGCAAGTTAACGGAACACATGTCAAGCGAATCACCGATGTGGCTACGGACCTAATAATGTATAAGGATCGAATGGAGAGAGGAATTATCTCCAAATACATCCTGAAGCGACCATTCTACGACACTATGCACCCTAGCCTCCGGCGAGAGGTAGAACCACTTGAGGAAGACGGCGATGATATTGCAGTAATAATTGCTAATGCAGAACGAAAGGACTCCATTCTCCATGAGACCAAGGCCTACAAAACACAGACATCCTCTAATAGGAACAGCCAGCCACGACACAAAACCTCCAGCAACTCTGAAGACGATACCCCACGAGTTTTCAAGAAGAAAACAAAATCCTCCAAAGAATCGAGACGGCAAAAGGGAGAATGCTTTGAATGTGGAAAAACAGGGCACATGGCAAAAAACTGTCCTACGAAGAAAGGAAAAGGAAAGACTATAAAAAAAGAGGCGTCGGCCAACAATATTGAAAGCGATTACACTCCATCCAGTGAATATGAAGAGATCCACATTGGATACATCGATGTGGAATGCAACAGTGTTCGACCTCTGGCTACATTCAAGGCACACACCGCTCTGGAAGGAACAATCCTAATCAATGGTAAAAAGGCTCAAGTCCTATTCGACACTGGCGCAATCGGAAGAGATATGATCAGTAATGCCTTTGTCTCTGTCCATGGACTCCCCACTCGAGACCTTAACCAACCCATACCAGTCAATATGGCTGCAAAAGGATCACGATCCACAAGCCATAAAACCTGTAGTGCAACCATTCGACTCGGTTCAGCAGTCCTACACCCCCAGGAAATGCTGATTGGAAACTTAGCCAAATACGATGCCCTAATAGGCATGCCATTCCTGAACCGCTACACAGCTATAATCAGGTGTGGGGAATCAACCATCGATTTCCCAGATCAGAAGGTCAGAGTCTCATGCAAGCCAACAAGCGGAGAGTACCGAGCCGCAGTCTGTGAAGCAACTACGCAAAAACTTTTGGATGAATGCTCTGATGTTTTCCCTGATCAAATACCCGAAGAACTGCCACCTATGAGAGAGGTGAACCACCACATCCGCCTCCGAGACCTCTCCAATCTCAAGAACCAACCGACCTACTCTATTCCTGACGCATACAAAAGCCCACTTTGCAATTGGATCAACCAACAACAAAGAAGAGGAGTCATCTACCAGGCAGAAGCCCCAAGTGCCGCTCCTATGTTTGTTCAACCCAAAGCAGATGGCAAGAGGATCCGTCCCTTGGTTGATCTCAAACTATGGAATCAAAACACGGTTATGGACAGCTCCGCTATCCCAAACCAAACACAGATCCTAAATGGAGTTGGACAGGCTAGATTCCGAAGTAAGATTGACCTAAGCAATGCCTACTTCCAAACTAGGTTAGACCCAGAAAGCGAACGCTACAACAGTTTCAAAACACCCTTCGGAAGTTTCATTAGCCGAGTTATGTTACAAGGTGATATGAATGCGCCTGCCACCTTTATGCGAATTATGGAAAGCCTCCTAAGCGAATACCTCCACCATTTTGTTTGGGTCTACATTGATAATATTCTCATCTTCTCGAACACCGCAACAGAACACGCCTACCATATAGGTTTGGTTTGTACCAAACTTAGGGAAGCTAAATTCTACGCTAGCAGAAACAAATCAATCGTGTTTGCCGACAAACTCGATATTCTAGGACATGTTATAGATGATGAAGGAATACACGCAGGCCCAGGAAAAATAGCCTGTTTAACAGAATGGTCAACACCCCTGAATCAAAAAGAACTCATGCGATTCCTAGGACTAGTCAACAACATTTCCCAGTTCCTCCCACACCACGCCACTGTGACAGCGCCGCTCACAGACCTTACAGGCAACGCAGAATTTGCCTGGACCCACACTCACGACCAAGCCTTTACTAACATCAAGGAATTGATTAAAAACGCCAATGTTATCCAACCTATCGACTATAGTAAACCAGAACCGATATGGTTGATTACTGACGCATCGGATGTTGGAGTTGGAGCATGGGTTGGGCAAGGGGCCTCCCATGAAACGGCAAGGCCGGTGGCATTACACAGCAGGAAGTTTACTAACTCACAGATGAACTATGGAACAACAGACAAGGAAGCCCTTGCTGTGATTGATGCTCTCGCCGCTTTCAATCACATCCTGATGGGCAATACCTTCACTATTGTTACCGACCACTAACAACTCACTAATCTTAAAACAGAAAAGATACCGGGAAGAAGAAGAACAAGATGGATAGGCGAGATCAGCAAATACGATGCAAAAATCATCTATACCCATGGAAGAACGAACTATTTAGCTGATGCTCTCTCCCGCCAATACAAGAATCAAGACCTTGCAAACCCTCCCCTTGTTCACAACCACACAAGACAAAGCGAGGACAGCCCTGACGACACCTCCTATGAACAAGAACCATCAATGGCTACCGCCAGCTCTGCCGCTCCCTCCAATCCTTTCTCTTACATCATGTACAGTGCTGCCGAAACACAACGAGGAAAGGACATTGATGTAGAATGGAAAGACAATTGCACGCTCCGCAGCACACCTCCTCACGAACTTGAACAAAGCAGAATCCACTGGTCCAACTGTTATCACGACACCTGCCCTTTTCACCAAACTGAGATCAAGTTCGGCAACAGATATCAGCGACCGTACTATACGCCTGCTGATCATTCAAAAGACACCAGCTTCGATACCGCAGAAGGAGAAGAAGAGATGATCGACGGAAATGAGCCAACCCAACACCCTCATGTCCTTAACCCTTCTCTAACACGATACCAAGGTCTTGAAGAACTGGAACAAGCAGCAGCCTACGTGGATGCAATGTCGTATTTACAACCCCCACAGTCAGCCCCGCCATCCTCTCCTCCTATGATCGATCCACGACCACTATATGGTGGACCCTTACGAGTATACAACAATGAAACCATTGTCTCGGTCATACCCGCTACTATTCCCGAGCATCGGCGTCAACATTACGAAACCTGTGAGGAAGAGGAAGCTCGTATCGAACCAACAAGAGGATCCCTAATTGAGGATGAACGAGATGTTAGATCGACCACAGAAGAATTAACCTCCTCATTCCGAAGCCAAATGATAGTAGGATATCGCCATGACCCGATTTACTTCAAAGCCATGGATAGCTCCAGGCATGGAGACCTCGCCCCCTACAACATATCTAATGGAATGGTCTTTACCAGCACCCGTTATGGTGAACATGGCCTATACATACCAAAAGGTCACATGTTCAACGGAATGACTATTAGAGAATATGTCATATCCGAAATTCACAACAAAGGACACCATAGTGCCGACCGCAACCTTCAATATGCCTCAGAATATGTTTACTGGCCTGAAATGCAAAAGGATTTCCGCGATTTTGTCAAACAATATGAACTCTGCCAGGCAAATAAGGAGCGAACCCAACAACCTGAAGGGAAAGCACAGACCCTCCAACTACCATGTGAAATATTCGAATCGTATGCCATCGATTTTGCAGGACCATTCAACACATCCGCTGGATTTGACACCATCTTGGTAGCTGTGGACCGATTTTCTGGATATACCTGGCTCCTTCCAATGAAAGTTACCGATTCCTCCAAAGACACATGGAATAACCTCCAACGATACCTGTTTACCCCCCATGGGTACCCCTTATCTATTGTCAGTGACGCTGATCCCTGTTTTACTGCCAGATTCTGGAAGCAAACCTTAACCTCCCTCGGAATAAACGACATTATGGCTGCCCCTGGACACCATGAGACTAATGGCCAGGCAGAACGAAAAATCCCGGAAGTTAAGACTGGAATTAGGAACATGATCAATGAACGACAAACCAACTGGGAACCAGCCCTTGTTGAGCTCGCTGCATATATCAATGCCGGATTTTCAGATACCTTGGGAATGTCACCATAAAAGGCAGTCTTTGGCCGTCAATACTCCCTCCTACCTACAACACTATTCAAGAACTCCTCAGTCCCTGCCGCTGACGACCACCTAAACCGCCACCAAGCGATTCGGAACGATGCCTTCCAAGCTGTTAAAGCTGCCCGATTCTGAAGCACCACTGCTGCCCAGAAACGACAACGCAAACATATCCCGATCTCACCAGGAGACATGCTCATGGTACACGGTAACATGTTCATTACTAATGTTGGACGCAGCAAGAAACTGCAACCCCGATGGCGTGGACCCTTCAAAGTCATATCCTTTGACGAGCACACAGAGAACTACACTGTCCAGATGGATGGACGCATGTACCGCCGCAATACTGCAGTTTTTCACGCCTCTGCTGTCAAACGGTTCCACCCAAATGACGACTCCAAATTCCCCGGAAGAACCCACACTCGACCCGCACCTATCATCATTGAAAAGAAAGATGAATGGAAAGTTGAAGAAATCCGAGACCACCGCCTTTGGCATGGAAACGATCAGTTCCTAGTCAAGTGGAAAGGATATCCGACGAGCGAAAACAGTTGGGAACCACTAGAGGGACTAGAGCACACTATGGATATGGTGAACAAATGGTGGAAAGACAACATGCCAAACGAATCCCTCCCCCCAACAATCAATTATATCACCACGTGCTGGACACCTACAATGCCAGAAACTGAGCGATGGCACGCAGAACTCGAAGCTAGAGATGGATTTTGGTCACCACACTTTGAGTCGGAGTTTGAAAGCAGCGATGAGGAGAATCAAGCTATGGAGCAGGCCCTCGACAACCTTATCTAGTCACCAATCACCATCCGAATACCATAACGATGTCAAACTATGTGGAGCTCAATGTGAGGCAGTGACAACAGGTTGTTGGACTGTTGTTGAACCGCGATGCTATCCAACTTGAAGACTACTTCGAAGTCCTCTGGATTGACTACTATCCCAATTGTGATCATGCTTGGGTTGACGTACAGCACAAATCTGGTATTCGTGACTACTGTGATTTAGATTTCTTCAAGTCTAAGTGTTTCTTTAGAGTTTCCTCTTGCCCCTGGTGTGATACTTATGATGAGGAATTTCTTGCAGAAACTGAAGCCATGAGTTTCTCGGAATCCGCCTTTGATGATTATTAAGTTTTGTTTGTTTAAACAGTTGTTTTGTTTTGGGGAATGTAACCGGTATGGTTATTGGGTTTGTTTTATGTTATGTTTTAAGTATCGTTTGATACTTGGTTTTGTTTTATGTTTTGTTTTAAGTATCGCTTTGATACTTGGTTTGTTTTAAGTATCGTTTGATACTTGGTTTTGTTTTATGTTTTGTTTTAAGTATCGCTTTGATACTTGGTTTGTTTTAAGTATCGTTTGATACTTGGTTTTGTTTTATGTTTTGTTTTAAGTATCGCTTTGATACTTGGTTTGTTTTAAGTCTCGTTTGATACTTGGTTTTGTTTTATGTTTTGTTTTAAGTATCGCTTTGATACTTGGTTTGTTTTAAGTATTGTTTGATACTTGGTTTTGTTTTGTGTTTTGTTTTAAGTATGGCTTTGATACTTAAAGAGTTTTACCAAAGTGTATCGATTGATACCTTTGATTAGTTTCGTTCATGCTAGACATGAACAGATTTGTGTATTTAAAGACCGCCTGTTTCTACGATGGAAAAGGCAGACTTCGACAGACAGTATTTCAATATACTTGGTTGAACGGTTACTTCATTGTTCCCCAGTACACCCTCAAAGACTCCTTTAGTTCTCAGCTCTCGCCTCCTCTCTGGAAGAGCAGGCCACCTGCCAACTATCGTACCTATTACCGACAACGTGATTAGCACCTTGCGAACACGTTACAATTCCACCCAAATGACGACTCCAAGTTCCCTAGAAGAACCCACTCTTGACCTGTACCTATCATCATCGACAAGAAAGATGAAGGGGAAGTTAAAGAAATCCAAGACCACGGGCTTTGGCATTGGAATGATCAGTTCCTAGTGAAATGGAAAGGATATCCAACAGGCGAACACAGCTGGAAACAGCTAGAAGGACTACAGCAAGCTAAGGATATGGTGAATGATTGGTGGAAAGACAACATGCCAAATGAATCCCTCCCCCCAACGATCAATTACATCACCATATGCTGGACACCTACCATGCCAGAGACTGAGCGAGGGCAGATGGAACTCGAAGCAAGGGATGGGTTTTGGGCACGATACTTTGAATCAGAATTCGCAAGCGGTGATGAGGAAAACCAGGCTATGGAACAAGCTCTCGATAGCCTTATCTAACAACCGTCCTCCATCCGAATACCATAATGATGTCACACTATGTGGAACTCAAGGTGAGGCTGCGACAAGAGATTGTTGGACTGTTGTTGAACTGCGATGTTATCCAACTTGAAGACTAGTTCGAAATCCTCTGGATTGACTACTGTCCTGATTGTAACCATGCTTAGGTTGATGTGCAGTGCGAATCTGGTATTCGTGACTACTATGATTTACATTTCTTTGTATCTAAATGTTTTCTTAAGATTTCTTGTTGTCCCTGGTGTGACACTTATGATGAACAGGAGCTGGCAGGGGTTGAAGCCATTGATTCTTTAGCCGATGTTTTTGATGTTTATTAGGTTTTTGTTTAAACAGTTATTTTGTTTTGGAGAATGTAACCGGTACGGGTACTTGGTTATTGGTTTTGTTTTATGTTTTGTTTTAAGTATCACTATGATAGTTGATTTGTTTTAAGTATCGTTTGATACTTAGTTTTGTTTTATGTTTTACTTTAAGTATCGTTTTGATACTTAAGTAGTTTCACCAAAGTGTATCGATTGATACCTTTGGTTTGTTTTGTTCATGCTAGACATGAACAGATTTGTGTATTTAAAGACCCCCTGTTTCTACCATAGAAAAGGCAGACTTCGACAAACAGTATTTCAATATACTTGGTTGAACGGTTACTTCTTTCTTGCTCATTACACCCCCGAAGCCTCCTTTAGTTTTCAGCTCTCGCCTCCTCTCCAGAGAGCAGGCCACCTGCCAACTATCGTATTCATTACCGATAATGTGATTAGCACCTTGCGAACACATTAGTTGTCCCTGGTGTGATACTTATAATGAGAAGCTGATAGCGGAAATGGAAGCCTTGAGTTTCTCGGACTCCGCTTTTGATGATTGTTAGTTTTTGTTTAAATAGTTGTTTTGTTTTGGGGAATGTAACTGGTACGGGTACTCAGATTTATGTTTTGTTTTAAGTATCTCCTTGATACTTGGTTTGTTTTAGATATCTTTTGATACTTGGTTTTGTTTTATGTTTTGTTTTAAGTATCGCTTTGATACTTGGTTTGTTTTAAGTATTGTTTGATACTTGGTTATGTTTTATGTTTTGTTTTAAGTATCGCTTTGATACTTGGTTTTATTTTATGTTTTGTTTTAAGTATCGCTTTGATAGTTGGTTTTGTTTTAGGTTTTGTTTTAAGGATCATTTTGATAGTTAAATTAGTTTTACCAAAGAGTATTAATCGATACCTTTGATTAGTTCATTCATGCTAGACATGAATAGATTTTTGTATTTAAAGACCCCCTGATTCTATGATGGAAAAGGCAGACTTTGTCCGACAGCATTTCAATATACTTGGTTGAATGGTTACATCTTTGTTCCTCAGTACACCTACAAACTGTCCTTTAGTTCTCAGCTCTCGCCTCCTCTCTAGTAGAGCAGGCCACCTGCCAACTATCATATCTTTACCCATAACGTGACTAGCACCTTGCGAACACGTTACAGAATATGTCTACTTGCCAGAAATGCGAGAGGACCTCCGCGACATTGTCAAACAATGTGAACTATGCCTGGCAAATCAGGAACTGACACAAATAACTGAAGGGAAAGCACTGACCCTCCAGCTGCGGTGCTAAATATTCAAATCCTGTGCTATCAATTTCGCTTAATGATTCAACAAGTCCGCCGAATTTGACACTATCTTGGTAGCTGTGGATCGGTTTTCTGGATACACGTGGCTCATACTGATGAAAGTGACCGACTCCTCTAAAGACACCTGAAATAACCTTCAGCGACACCTATTTACCTCCCATGGATACCCATTATCTATTGTCAGTGATGCTGATCCCCATTTTACCGCCAGATTCTGGAAACAAACCTTGACTTCCCTTGGAATCAACCACATTATGGCCACTCCTAGACATCATGAGACCAATGGCCAAGCAGAACGGAAGATCCGCGAAGTTAAGACCAGAATTAGGAATATGATCAATAAACGACAGACCAACTGGAAACCTGCCCTCATTGAGCTCACCACATATATTAACGCCGGATACTCAGACACCTTGGGAATGTCTCCATATAAGGCAATCTTCGGTCGCCAATACCCTCTCCTACATACAACTCTATTCAAGAATTCCTCAGTCCCCGCCTCCGATGACCACCTAAACTGCCAGCAAGCTATTCGGAATGATACCTTCCAAGCTATTAAAGCAGCTGGATTCTGAAGTACCATTACTGCTCAGAAACGATAACGCAAGCACGTTCCAATTCCACCAGGTGATATGCTTATGGTCCATGGAAACATGTTTGTTACTAATGGTGGACGCAGCAAGAAACTACAACCACGATAGTGAGAACCCTTTAAGATTCTATCCTTTGACGAGCACACAGAAAACTATACAGTTGTAATGATCCCTCTCTGGATAGTTAGTTCTTGGCGATGGGGAATAAGACTTCTCGTTTCTGTCTTCTTGTTCCTTGATCTTACGATAGCTCTAGGCCTCTGCCTATGTTACCAATAGTACAAGACCTTTGTCTTCTGTCGGGAATGCCTATCGTAGGTTGTCTCTAACTTGTCTTCATGAAGAACCTCCCCAGGTGTAACGATAATGTTGCAATAAAGATAAAGATCGTAAAGTTGTTTTATATTCGTTAAAGTAATAAGTAGGAAAAGTACTTAGAACAAAGTGTCAAGAACCTATTCTCCTCGGCCGCATCGGCCTCCTTATATAGTATTCTTCCCGCCTATAGTCATGTGACCCAAAGTGGTCACATGCTCAAAACCCATGACCTCATAACGAGGTCATGTGTAAAAACTCATAAACCAATCATAATGCAATAAACTAGTCATATGACTCGACTGAGTCATATCCGCAAAACCAATGTCCTCATAATGATGTCATGTGTGATTCATAAATGACATGTACAAGGCTTACCCGCAAGGCACACTCGCAAGGCACACTCGCCAGGTGCATGTCCCATGACTCCGATTTGAGCCATGTGCGAAAGCATCACATATCCCACACATAACAAATAATATGACCAGAATGAGTCATATGTATGAAACAATAACATACTTGTGACTCATAACCATGTGTCACATGAAAACCTCTTTCATGCTAAGTCATGTTCATGACATTAGCTCCTCTCCTTATAAGCCTGAGTCCCATCAGGCTTTTTCTCCAAGTTTCACTAGTTCCTGTCCTGCCGAGCGCATAGTCCTTCTCAGCTTGTGGAACCCTTCGTCTGCCATCCTCCATCTGACCCTTACTGATTCTAGAGTCAGATTCGCCATCTCGATCGTGTGCCGCTGATTATCATTCATGTAACCAGTACGGGTACTCGGTTATTGGTTTTGTTTTATGTTTCGTTTTAATTATCGCTTTGATACTTGGTTTGTTTTAAGTATCGTTTGATACTTGGTTTTGTTTTATGTTTTGTTTTAAGTATCGCTTTGATACTTGGTTTGTTTTAAGTATCGTTTGATACTTGGTTTTGTTTTATGTTTTGTTTTAAGTATCGCTTTGATACTTAAAGAGTTTTACCAAAGTGTATCGATTGATACCTTTGATTAGTTTCGTTCATGCTAGACATGAACAGATTTGTGTATTTAAAGACCGCCTGTTTCTACGATGGAAAAGGCAGACTTCGACAGACAGTATTTCAATATACTTGGTTGAACGGTTACTTCTTTGTTCCTCAGTACACCCTCGAAGCCTCCTTTAGTTCTCAGCTCTCGCCTCCTCTCTAGAAGAGCAGGCCACCTGCCAACTATCGTATCGTTACCGATAACGTGATTAGCTCCTTGCGAACACCTTACATTTTTTTAACCTCAGCAAGTGGTTAAGAACCTGTCCCCAGATTTAGGCCTAATCAACCTATCGATATGCACCTCAAAACGCTAGCAGAGAGAAGCGGCAGAACTTCAGTATATTCGGCTTCATCGCAAACCCAAGATAGAGTCTTTGACGACCTGGGGTGGGAAGCAAATCCCACGGCAAGATCTTACAAGGAAGAAACAACCCCGGCGCTCTGCTAAAGAGCCCGGCGATCCTGCAAACACGGAAGATACACAACCTCCAGGAGAATTCCCTTCTACTCCAGCAAAGAAGCCTTCATTTGAACCTCCAAACGACCCCGAATCTAGTAGCGATTCAGATATGGCTAGCACAGGAGGAGGGCCTTCTGGAGGAGGGAAATCTCGGGCAAGGCCTGAAGAAGAGGAGGTACCCGCAGCATTTGAACCCCCTAAGTTTAAACTTCACCTCCCAGCGAAGTTCACAGGCGAAGGGAAAGACTTCAAACTTGAAGCCTTTGAACGATAGGCCACAGAACTCTCACACATCCTACTCTTACAAGGAAAAGATGTGGAAGATCCTACAACCGGACTTATCATTGGATCATTCTGTGAAGGAAAGGCAACCGACGCATACCACCAATGCTATAAGGACTTCGGCGGGAATGTAAGATTAAGAGGATCTACAGTTCTCGATTATTTGAAAGGATGATTCCAATCCTCTATAACCAACGACCTCTTATACAACAAATTCAACCAGCTCCAGCAAGTTAACGGAACACATGTCAAGCGAATCACCGATGTGGCTACAGACCTAATAATGTATAAGGACCGAATGGAGAGAGGAAGTATCTCGAAATACATCCTTAAGCGACGATTCTACGACACTATGCACCCTACCCTCCGGTGAGAGGTAGAACCACTCTAGGAAGACGGCGATGATATTGCAGTAATAAATACTAGAGCAGAACGAAAGGACGCCATTCTCCATGAGACCAAGGCCTACAAAACACAGACATCCTCTAATAGGAACAGCCAGCTACGACACAAAGCCTCCAGCAACTCTGAAGATGATACCCCACGAGTTTTCAAGAAGAAAACAAAATCCTCCAAAGAATCGAGACGGCAAAAGGGAGAATGCTTTGAATGTGGAAAAACAGGGCACATGGCAAAGAACTGTCCTACAAAGAAAGGAAAAGGAAAGGCTATAAAAAAAGAGGCGTCAGCCAACAATATTGAAAGTGATTACGCTCCATCCAGTGAATATGAAGAGATCCACATTGGATACATCGATGTGGAATGCAACAGTGTTCGACCTCCGGCTACATTCGAAACTCACACTGCTCTAGAAGGCACTATCCTGATCAATGGCAAAAAGGCTCGAGTCCTATTCGACACTGGTGCAATCGGAAGAGATATGATCAGTAATGCCTTTGTCTCTGTCCATGGACTCCCTACCCGAGACCTTAACCAACCCATACCAGTCAATATGGCAGTAAAAGGATCACGATCCACAAGCCATAAAACCTGTAGTGCGACCATTCGACTTGGTTCTGCAGTCCTACCCTCCCAGGAAATGCTTGTTGGAAATTTAGCCAAATACGATGCCCTAATAGGCATGCCATTCCTGAATCGTCACAAAGCTATAATCAGGTGTGGGGAATCAACTATCGATTTCCCAGATCAGAAGGTCAGAGTCTCATGCAAGCCAACAAGCGGAGAATACCGAGCCGCTGTCAGTGAAACAACTGCCCTACGACTATTGGATGAGTATTCTGATGTTTTCCCTGATCAAATACCCGAAGGACTACCACCTATGAGAGGGGTGAATCACCACATCCGCCTCCGAGACCCCTCCAATCTCAAGAACCAACCCACCTACTCTATTCCTGCCGCATACAAAAGCCCACTTTGTGATTGGATCAACCAACAACAAAGAAGAGGAGTCATCTACCGGGCAGAAGCCCCTGGTGCTACTCCTATGTTTGTTCAACCCAAAGCAGATGGCAAAAGAATCCGCCCCTTGGTTGATCTCAAACTACGGAATCAAAACACGGTTATGGACAGCTCCGCTATCCAAAACCAAACCCAGATCCTAAATGCAGTTGGACGGGCTAGATTCCGAAGTAAGATTGACCTAAGCGATGCCTACTTCCAAACAAGGTTAGACCCAGAAAGCGAACGCTACAACAGTTTCAAAACACCCTTCGGAAGTTTCATTAGCTGAGTTATGTTACAAGGTGATATGAATGCGCCTGCCACCTTTATGCGAATTATGGAAAACCTCCTAAGCGAATACCTCCACCATTTTGTTTGGGTCTACATTGATGATATTCTCATCTTCTCGAACACTGCAACAGAACACGCCTACCATATAGGTTTGGTTTGTACCAAACTTAGGGAAGCTAAATTTTACGCTAGCAGAAACAAATCAATCCTGTTTGCCGATAAACTCGATATCCTAGGACATGTTATAGATGATGAAGGAATACACGCAGCCCCAGGAAAAATAGCCTGTTTAACAGAATGGTCAACACCCCAGAATCAAAAGGAACTCATGCGATTCCTAGGACTAGTCAACTACATTTCCCAGTTCCTCCCATACCACGCCACTGTGACAGCGCCGCTCACAGACCTTACCTGCAATGCAGAATTTGTCTGGACCCACACTCATGACCAAGCCTTTACCAACATCAAGCATTTGATTAAAAACTCCAACGTTATTCAACCTATCGACTATAGTAAACCAGAACCGATATGGTTGATTACTGATGCATCGGATGTTGGAGTTGGAGCATGGGTTGGGCAGTGGGCCTCCCATAAAACGGCAAGGGCGGCGGCATTACACAGCAGAAAGTTCACTAACTCACAGATGAACTATGGAACAACAGACAAGGAAGCCCTTGCTGTGATTGATGCTCTCGCCGCTTTCAATCACATCCTGATGGGCAATACCTTCACTATTGTTACCGACCACCAACCTCTCACTAATCTTAAAACAGAAAAGATACCGGGAAGAAGAAGAACAAGATGAATAGGCGAGATCAGCAAATACGATGCAAAAATCATCAATACCCCTGGAAGAACGAACTATTTAGCTGATGCTCTCTCCCGCCTATACGAGAATCAAGACCTCGCAAACCCTCCCCTTGTTCACAACCACACAAGACAAGGCGAGGACAGCCCTGACGACACCTCTTATGAACAAGAACCATCGATGGCTACCGCCAGCTCTGCCACTCCCTCCAATCCTTTCTCTTACACCATGTACAGTGCTGCCGGAACAGAACGAGGAAAGGACATTAATGAAGAATGGAAAGACAATTGTACACTCCGCAGCACACCTCCTCACGAACTTGAACAAAGCAGACTCCACTGGTCTCACTGTTATCATGACACCTGCCCTTTTCACCAGACTGAGATCAAGTTCGGCAACAGATACCAGCGACGATACTATATGCCTGCTGACGATTCCAAAGACACCAGCTTCGACACCATAGAAGGAGCAGAAGAGATGATCAATGAAGATGAATCGACCCAACCTCCTCATACCCTTAATCCTGTTCCAACACGATACCAAGGTCTTGAAGAACTCGAACAAGCAGCAGCCTACGTGGATGCAATTTCCTATTTACACCCCCACAGTCAGCCCCGCCATCCTCTCCTCCCATAACCGGTTCACGACCACTTTATAGTGGACCCTTACGAATATACAAGAATGAAACCATTGTCTCGGTCATACCCCCTACTATTCCCGCACATCGGCGTCAACTCTACGAAGCCTTTGACGAACAGGAAGCCCCTATCGAACCAACAAGAGGATCCCTAATTGAGGATGAACGAGATATTAGATCAACCACAGAAGAATTAACCTCCTCTTTCCGCAGCCAAATGATAGTAGGATATCACCATGACCCAATTTACTTCAAAGCCATGGATAGCTCCAGGCATGGAGATCTTGCTCCCTACAACATATCAAACGGAATGGTATATACCAGCACCCGTTATGGTGAACATGGCCTATACATACCAAATGGCCATATGTTCAATGGAATGACTGTTAGAGAATATGTCATATCCGAAATTCACAACAAGGGACACCACAGTGCGGATCGCAACGTCCAATACGCCTCAGAATATGTTTATTGGCCTGAAATGCGAAAGGACTTCCGCGATTTCGTCAGGCAATGCGAACTCTGTCAGGCAAATAAGGAGCAAACACAACTTCCTGAAGGGAAAGCTCAGACCCTCCAACTACCATGTGAAATATTCGAATCCTATGCCATCGATTTTGCAGGTCCATTCAACAAGTCCGCCGGATATGGCACCATCCTGGTAGCTGTGGATCGATTCTCTGGATACACCTGGTTAATACCAATGAAGATTACCAACTCCTCCAAAGACACCTGGAATAACCTACAACGATACTTGTTTACCCCCCACGGGTACCCCTTATCTATTGTCAGTGATGCTGATCCCCGCTTTACCGCCAGATTCTGGAAGCAAACCTTGACATCTCTCGGAATAAACCACATCATGGCTGCCCCTGGACATCATGAGACGAATGGCCAAGCAGAGAGAAAGATTCGCGAAGTTAAGACCGGAATTAGGAATATGATCAATGAACGACAAACTAATTGGGAACCAGCCCTTGTTGAGCTCGCTGCATATATCAACGCCAGATTTTCAGATACCTTGGGGATGTCACCATACCAGGCAGTTTTTGGCCGCCAATATCCTCTCTTACCTACAACTCTATTCAAGAACTCCTCAGTCCCTGCCTCTGATGACCATCTAAACCGCCACCAAGCGATTCGGAACGATGCCTTCAAAGCTGTTAAGGCTGCCCGATTCGGAAGCACCACTACTGCCCAGAAACGATGACGCAAACATGTCCCCATCTCACCAGGAGACATGCTCATGGTACATGGTAACATGTTCATTACCAATGTCGGACGCAGCAAGAAACTACAACCCCGATGGCGCGGAACCTTCAAAGTCATATCCTTTGACGAGCATACGGAGAACTACACTGTCCAGATGGATGGACACATGTACCGCCGCAATACTGCAGTCTTCCACGCCTCAGCCGTGAAGCGATTCCATCCAAATGACGACTCCAAGTTTCCTGGAAGGACCCACTCTTGGCCTGTACCTATCATGATTGATAAGAAGGATGAATGGGAAGTTGAAGAAATCCGAGACCACTGCCTTTGGCATGGAAATGATCAGTTCCTAGTCAAATAGAAAGGATATCCGACAAGTGAAAACAGTTGGGAACCACTGGAAGGACTTGAGCACGCTATGGATATGGTGAACGAATGGTGGAAAGACCACATGCCAAATGAATCCCTCCCCCCAACAATCAATTATATCACCATGTGTTGGACACCTACAATGCCAGAAACTGAGCGATGGCACGCAGAACTCGAAGCTAGAGATGTGTTTTGGGCACCATACTTTGAGTCGGAGTTCGAAAGTAGCGATGAGGAAAACCAAGCTATGGAGCAGGCCCTCGACAACCTTATCTAGTCACCAGTCACCATCCGAATACCATAACGATGTCAAACTATGTAGAGCTCAATGTGAGGCAGCGACAACAGGTTGTTGGACGGTTGTTGAACCGCGATGCTATCCAACTTGAAGACTACTTCGAAATCCTCTGGATTGACTACTGTCCTGATTGTGATCATACTTGGATTGATGTACAGCACGAATCTGGTATTTGTGACTACTGTGATTTAGATTTCTTCGAGTCTAAGTGTTTCCTTAGAGTTTCTTCTTGCCCCTGGTGTGATACTTATGATGAGGAATTTCTTGCGGAAACTGAAGCCATGAGTTTCTCAGAATCCGCTTTTGATGACTATTAGGTTTTGTTTGTTTAAACAGTTGTTTTGTTTTGGGGAATGTAACCGGTACCGGTACTCGGTTATTGGTTTTGTTTTATGTTTTGTTTTAAGTATCGCTTTGATACTTGGTTTGTTTTAAGTATCGTTTGATACTTGGTTTTGTTTTATGTTTTGTTTTAAGTATTGTTTGATACTTGGTTTGTTTTAAGTATCCCTTTGATACTTGGTTTGTTTTAAGTATCGTTTGATACTTGGTTTTGTTTCATGATTTGTTTTAAGTATTGTTTGATACTTGGTTTTGTTTTATGTTTTGTGTTAAGTATCGCTTTGATACTTAAAAGGTTTTACCAAAGTGTATCGATTGATACCTTTGATTAGTTTCGTTCATGCTAGACATGAACAGATTTGTGTATTTAAAGACCGCCTGTTTCTACGATGGAAAAGGCAGACTTCAACAGACAGTATTTCAATATACTTGGTTGAACGGTTACTTCTTTGTTCCTCAGCACACCCTCGAAGCCTCCTTTAGTTCTCAGCTCTCGCCTCCTCTCTGGAAGAGCAGGCCACCTGCCAACTATCGTATCGTTACCGATAACGTGATTAGCACCTTGCGAACACGTTACAATTCAGCTGTCTTAGCTCCGCGATCGTTTTGTCCTTTGCCCAAATTGTAGCCTCGGCTTGGCCCAGTTGTTCTCGGAGTCTCCAGATCTGCCTGTGTAGGCTCCTGACGTCTGGTTCCGTATCTGCTGAGGAGTTTTGGGCCCCTTCCTCCCTGAACCGTGTCCTCACGGCCCATGCCTTTCTGGCATCCTCTCCTTCCAACTCTTTCCTGCTTCCATCCTTCTGTGGGTAGAATCCTGCAGATATTTTCTGTGCCCTGTGCATTCTGCATACATTTCTGAAGCATTGTTGCCAATGCTTCAGGATGTGGTCCGGACGTGGGCCACGCTTTCGACATTCCCTCGGGAACCATCCTGAGCCTTCTTTGTCGCCAAAATGTGTTTGGTATCCGTTATCTTACCATACTGTCCATGACATTGCATTATGCTGTGCTTGTTTTCCCCTTTCCTTGAGTTCTTTGTCACACGGCCCCATGAATGAGTATTCGGGGCTGGTGGATATGGTTTGGTGGGGGCTATCGTCCCATCCCTCGCGTTGTTGACATGGTGCGGGAGCCTTTCCCTCCCCTTTGTCTTGGTTGAATGTGATTGTCACCTGGGCCGGACCTGCCCGGGTATTGCTAGTGGAATATTGAGATGGCATCTTGTACGTGTTCAAAACTTTGTACGAAGTACCAAGTTTCCTCGTGTTCAGGTGAATATCCTGTCCACTTGGCTCGGTATTGAATGTGACCATAGAATAAGTGGGAATCGACTATTTTGTCGAGATCGTATTCTGGTTCTCCATCGAGTTCGATTGGAGGAGCAGGAATAAGTGTTTGTGAGGGAAACTTGTTGTAGTTGTGTAGTTCAAGGAGTGAGATGTGGAATGTGCTGTGTATTTGCATCGAGGGGGGAAGGTCGAGTTTATAAGCTCAGCTGCCCACTCTTTCCAATATCCTAAATGGTCCGATTTTCTTGTAGTCCAATTTCTTTGATGGTCATGTCGTATAGATATTACGCGGTATTAGCCATACCATATCTCCCGGTTGTATGTTCAGATCTGGTCTTCGGTGCTTATCATATTATTCTTTTTGTGTTTGTTGTACTTGACTCATCTTGTATTGTACTGTTTCGTGTAGTTTTCTCATATCGGTTTTGTACGGTACCACATCATTAATCGCATGATATGTGGTCTGACTTTGTGGATATTGTTTGTAATTTGCGAAGAATGGTGTTGTGCCAATTGTTTCTTGTTTTCCATTGTTGTATGCGAATTCGGCCATGGATAATACCTTGTACCAATCATCTTGCTGATAATTGACATTGGCCCTTAAATATTGTTCGAGTATCGCATTTACCCATTCCATTTGTCCATCCATCTGTGGGTGGAATGCTGTGCTCATCCTGTTTTGTATCCCCATTTCTCTAGTTACTTTCTTCCATAGTCCCAATGTGAATAGTATTCCTTGATCTGTAATGAAACCTTTTGGGAGGCCATAAAGTCGGAAGACCTCTTGGAAGAATGTTTGTATAAAATCCCTGGTGTTGATATCTTTTCTGACTGGAATAAAATGACTCATTTTGGTCAGACGATCTACTACGACCAGGATGATATCGCAATTTTCCGATGCCGGTAGGTCCACGATGAAATCCATAGTAATTGTTTCCCATGGTTGTTCGGGAACTTCGTTTGATTTCAGTAATCCATATAGTGCGTGTTTAGCCGTTTTCGTCCTTTGGCATATGTTGCAGTTTTTGACATATTGTTGGACATCTTCACGCAGTCCTAGCCAATAGAATGACCTCGTAATGAATTCCGTGGTTTTAGCCGTTCCCCCGTGTCCTGCCATTCGGATATCGTGGTATTGTCATATGATGTCTGTCCTTATCTCCTCTTCTTCCGGGATCTATTGCTTTGCATCGTACCACATATTTCCATCCTTCCATTGGCATAAACCCAGGGCAATTTTTTTCATCTCCATTTTTCCTTCCTTTAATGCTTTTCTTATTGCCTGAATTGATTTGTCTTTCTCGTTTGCATTCTCAATTTCCCTTTCCTCCGATGATGTGAATTGGATAACCTCCATTGCCTCGAAGTAGGTTTTTGGTAATAGTGTTCGTATTTTTTGTTTAGTTCTTTCGTCTTATTTCATTTGTGGTTTGTCGCTTGCAATCCTTGTGAGAGCATCTTGCTTTCCACTCTCTTTATGTAACCGGTACGGGTACTTGGTTATTGGTTTTGTTTTATGTTTTATTTTAAGTATCGCTTGGATACTTGGTTAGTTTTAAGTATCGTTTGATACTTGGTTTTGTTTTATGTTTTGTTTTAAGTATCGCTTTGATACTTGGTTAGTTTTAAGTATCGTTTGATACTTGGTTTTGTTTTATGTTTTGTTTTAAGTATCGCTTTGATACTTAAGGTGTTTTACCAAAGTGTATCAATTGATACCTTTGATTAGCTTCGTTCATGTTAAAGATATGAACAGATTTGTGTATTTAAAGACCGCCTGTTTCTATGATAGAAAGGGCAGACTTCGGCAGACAGTATTTCAATATACTTGGTTGAACAGTTACTTCTTTGTTTCTCAGTACACCCTTGAAGCCTCCTTTGGTTCTGAGCTCTCGCCTCCTCTCCGGAAGAGCAGGCCACCTGCCAACTATCGTATTCCTTACCGATAACGCGATTAGTACCTTGCGAACACGTTACACTTTACCTGCTCGGTATTCGATTTTGAAGTTGTATTTGCTGAGGTGTTCCATCCATCTTATCTGGCGGTCATTCAGTTCTTTAGTAGTCATGAACGGGACCAAGTTCTTGTGGTCGGTTAGAACTCGGACTGAATGGTTGTTGTTCAAAACGTATCTCCTCTATTCCTTTAATGCTTGAACTATCGCTAATAGTTCATTGTTTGCAACATCGTAGTTGCACTCTGCAGGGGTCATTGTCTTGGATCGGTAAGACACTGGCCTCCATTTTCCACTATCGTATTGTTCCGATAGTATGCTTGAGCATACATATTTTGAGGCGTCCCTTTCGATCATTGTCCTTCTATTTGGGCTGAAATGAACCAGTATCGGTGCCGATGTTAGATGCATCTGTATTGCATCGTATGCTTTTTGTTCCGTTTCTCTCCATTCTCATTTCTTGTTTTTCTTTGTTAGGTTATAGAGTGGTTTTGCAAGCCTGCTAAATCCCTCTATGAACTGTCAATAAAAGTTGCAAAATCCCATAAAACATTGAACATCTGTCTTGTTGTTTGGTTTGGCCCAATCCCATATGGCTTCTGTTTTGACAGGGTCGACTTTTACCCCGCTTCGATTGATTATAAATCCGAGGTATTCCGTTTCTTTCTTATGATATTCGCATTTTGTTGGTTTGATCTTCATTCCTGATCCTTGAATTGTGGCCATGATATTGCTGATATCCTTTTGGTTTGGTTGTTTGCTTTCCAAGTATATGAGTACATCGTCCAAGTATACGATGCAACATATGTCGAGGTACTTATTGAGTACCTTGTTGATCCATCTTTGGAATGAAGCCGATGCGTTGGTTAGCCCGAAGGGCATAACCAAGTATTCGAACATTCCATATCTTGAGGCGAATGTAGTCTTCCATTCGTCTCCTGGCTTGATGCATATATTGTGGTATGCATCCTTGATGTCGAGTTTGGTGAAGTATTTTGCTGACCGCAGTCTATCCAGTGCTTCTCCAATCAAGGGTAGTGGATATCGGTCTTTCTTGGTAACCGAATTGAGAGCTCTGTAGTCCATGAAGAGTCTCATTTTTCCGTCTTTCTTTTTAACAAATAGTATTAGGGATCCTCCTGACGCGAAAGAGTCCCTGATCCATCCTCGCTTTAAGTTTTGCTCCATGTACTTCATTTCATTCTTCGAGCTCTGCTTCTCCTAGTGGGTAGAGCTTCTTGTAGGGAATCTCTTTTGTTTTTCCGGTTTTTTCGTCTTTGTCCAGCTGAATTTCGTGATCTATTCCAGGTCTTCGAAGTGGTAGCTCCGTAGCTTCCTCTTCTTGGAATAGGTTCGTGAATTGATGATATTCTTTTGGAACCAATTCTTTCCATCCCTTTTTGCTTTGGTATTTCTTATCCTGGATTGCTAGCTCCGTGCTGATGTTGATTTTCACTAGAACTGTTTTTTCATCTTCGTATGTCCATTTGAGAATTCCTGTTGTATCTCCTCTTCGATAGTACAATCCAAAGGCTTGTGCTGTGATGTCTTTGACCTCAATTGTTTTTGTTGTATTGAGCTGGTTTTGGTCCGTACTTCCAAATCCCTTGTTTCCTCTTGTGGTTTCTTCCAGTCGATCTACTTCGTGCAGATCTTCTTTGTTGATTTTTTCGATTATCAACTGCACAATTCAATCGCACTTTTGGACTTGATTGCCCTCTTGAGCCAAGTTGGCCAGGACCACTTTGATTTCACCTGTATAGTCGACGTCGATTACTCCTTCCACGGTCATGAGCCGATGTTTGACTGTTAGACCACTGCAGGGTGCTATTCGTCCACAGGTGCCTTCTGGTAGTCCGATGGCTATTCCTGTTGCTATCATTGCCTGCCCATTGGCAGGTATCTTGATTCCTTCATTGGCATACAGGTCGTGTCCTGCTGCCCCTTTGGAACCCTTAGTAGGCACTCTTGCCTCCTGATCCAGTCTTTGTATCCGGACTCTCTTATCTTGCCACATCTGGGCGAACTTTGCATGCCAAGTTTCTTCTTCCGCTTCTCGTATTGGTGTTGAGTAGACTACAGGCAAACTGTTGAGACATCGTGTCGCACATAGTTTGCTTGTAAAGGTCATCTTGTTCTCGTTCCAATCGAGCATCGGATTATGTTTTCATAACTATGGCATCCCTAGGACTATCTCATGGTTCTTGAGATCTGCTACCTGAAAGGTTGCCTTTTCCCTATGTCTGTCAATGTCCATAGGTACTGTCGTCATATGGGTTATAGGACCCATAGCGCTTGGCTTCCTATCCACTAGGTTGACTTGTCTCGCTTTCTTCGCTTGTTTGGTGTGGAGGCCGTATTTGTTGCAAATGTCTTTGACGATGAAGTCTTCGGTCACCCCAGAGTCGAGCACTGCATATATTGTTGTGTCTTCGTTTTCTTCGTTGTATATCTTTGTTTTAATCATTACATGATCTCCCTCTTCTTCTCCTCTTTACGTGTGTAGTGCCGTGTAGTAGTTCGCTACCTTGATGGGTTTTCCAGGTCCAGATCTTGGGTCTCCCAGACCACCGTTTACTGGGAACCCTCGTCATTTTCTGCCGGTGAATCTTCCGCGATCATTTCGCGAATGTTGCTCCTTTTTTGATTTTAGAAACGATTATTGCCAGCAGCTCTGGTCCCTTGGTATCCACTCCCGGGTCGGCTTCTGCATTCTCGTATCCAATGTCCTGCTTTTCCGCACCTCAGGCAAAGTTTCCCGTTCATTCTTCTGGCGTATTCTTCCTTAGACAGGTTCAGCGCAGGTCCTGCTCTTGATTTGTCAACCTCCATTGGCTCACCTGGTGGTAATGCTCAACTTTCTCCTCGAGCTGCCTGCGGTTTGAAGGTCCCATCAACATTCCTGGATGATTGGATCATTCTGTGTGCTATAGTGTTTTCCGAGTTGCTTCGAACCATGTTTAGTTTGCTTTCCTTATCAATCGCCCATCTTGCAAATCGTTCTGCTGTTATATAGCGCATGTTGGAGATTCCCATACCTCTCAGAGTCTCTCGCTGCAGTTTCTCAGGAGGATGATATGCAGAGTAGCATCATCAAGCTCGGCCTCATATTCCAATAGTCGGCATTCGTTCCAGTATGCCGAGAATGTTTGTTTTCCTTGTTGGAGTTTTTCCAGCTTTCGTCTTGCTGTTTCTTTAGTGTTGTGATCTCCAAATTGTTCAAAGAGTGTCGCCTTGAACTCTTCATTTGTGACCCATTCCCTCTGCTTCCTTCCATCTTGGAAGGGCATGATCCATTGTCCCCCGAGTCCTCTGAGTAGAGATTCCACGTATAGAATCTTGATCTCATCATGGTGATCTCCATATCCCTTAACGGCAAAATATCCTTCACAATGCGCTAAGAATATTTGTAGCTTGTCTTCGGCTCCTTCGTATGTGTCAGGCTCCTTTTGCTTTCAGTCATTGAACGTTTCCTTATCCTGTGTTTCGTATTGCTCTGAGAAATGCCTAAAACTGATTTTCAGTCATTCCAAGTATGCTAGTTCCTGGTGCCGGAGCAGCTGGGGCCGGTGGCCCAGGTACTGATGATCCCAACATTCTTTCAGGTTGTGGAGTTCCTGCAGGAGAACTATCGACTGGTAATCCTTTCTCTGGTGTTACTGGGCTTGCTGCTCTCGAGGGTTCTGCTGAGACGTGATCTAGGGCGTCACTGAATCCTCCTAGGTTAAGGTTTTGATAGTCGATGTCGATATCTCCTTCCCTGTCTGGATTGAAGGATGCCGTCTTGTATCATTTGGCGTCGCACTAGGTGACGCTTTGTAATGTAACGATCCCTCTTTGGATAGTTACTTCTTGGCGACGGGGAACGATACGTCTCGTTTCTGTCTTCTTGTTCCTTTATCTTACGATAGCTCTAGGCCTCTGCCTATGTTACCAATAGTACAAGACCTTTGTCTTCTATCAGGAACGCCTATCGTAAGCTTTCTCTAACTTGTCTTCGTGAAGAACCTTCCTTGGCGTAACGATAACGTTGCAATAAAGATAAAGATTGTAAGGTTGTTTTATATTCGTTAAAGTAATAAGTAGGAAAAGTACTTAGAACAAAGCGTGAAGAACCTATTCTCCTCGGCCGCATCGGCCTCCTTATATAGTATTCTTCCCGTCCATAGTCATGTGACCCAAAGTGGTCACATGTGCGAAACAAAATCATAAGAAACTAGTCATGTGACCAAAGTGGTCACATGCTCAAAACCAATAACCTCATAACGAGGTCATGTGTAAAAACTCATAAACCAATCATAACACAATAAACAAGTCATATGACTGGACTGAGTTATATGTGCAAAACCCATGTCCTCATAACGAAGTCATGTGTGAATCATAAATCATATGCACAAGGCTTACCCGCAAGGCACACTCGCAAGGCACACTCGCCAGGCGCATGTCCCCTGACTCCTATTTGAGCCATGTGCAAAAGTATTACAAATCCCACAAATAACAAATCATATGACCCGAATGAGTCATATGTGTGAAACAATAACATACTTGTGACTCATAACTATGTGTCACGTTAAAACCTCTTTCATGCCAAGTCACGTTCGTGACAACTGTCCAGATGGAAGGAGGTATGTATCGCCACAATACCGCCGTTTTTGATGACTCTGCCGTCACGCAGTTCTACCTAAATGATGACATGAAGTTCCCTGGAAGAATCTACTCTCGACCCCAACCTATTATCATTGATAAGAAGGATGAATCGGAGGTCAAAGAAATCCGAGACCAGCACCTTCGGCATGAGAATGATCCATTCCTGGTCAAATGGAAAGTATATCCAACAAGTGAAAACAGCTGGGAATGTCTAGAAGGGCTGGAGCAAGCTATGGATATGGGGAATAAGTGGTGAAAAGACAATATGCCAAACAAATCCCTACCACCAACGATCAATTACATCACTATGTGCTGGACACCTATGATGCTGGAGACTGAGCAGTGGCAAATATAACTCGAAGCTAGAGATGTGTTTTGGGCACCATACTTCAAGTCAGAATTCGAAAGCAGCGATGAGGAAAATCAGGCTATGGAGCAGGCTCTGGACAACTTCACCTGATCACCACCCACCATCCGAATACTATAACAATGTCAAACTATGTGGATCTCAATGTGAGGCTGCGACAACAGCTTGTTGGACTGTTGTTGAACTGCAATATTATCCAACTTGAAGACAATTTCACCATTCTCTGGGTGGACTACTGTCCTGATTGCAACAATGCTTAGGTAGATGCACAGCATGAATCTGGTGTTCGAGACTACTGTGATCTACATTTCTTTGAGTCTAAATGTTTTCTTAGGATTTTTTCTTGTCCCTGGTGTGACACTTATGATGAAGAGCTGATAGCAGAAACTGAAGCCTTTAGTTTCTCAGACTCCACTTGTGATGATTATTAGGTTTTATTTGTTTAAACAGTTGTTTTGTTTTGGGGAATGTAACCGGTATGGGTACTCGGTTATTGGTTTTGTTTTATGTTTTGTTTTAAGTATCGCTTTGATACTTGGTTTGTTTTAAGTATTGTTTGATACTTGGTTTTGTTTTATGTTTTCTTTTAAGTATCGCTTTGATACTTGGTTTGTTTTAAGTATCATTTGATACTTGGTTTTGTTTTATGTTTTATGTATTGTTTGATACTTAAATTAGTTTTACCAAAGTGTATCGATTGATACCTTTTGTAACGTGTTCGCAAGGTGCTAATCACGTTATCTGTAATAGATCGTGAAAATCCCGGTGGCACAAGCCCTAGACGCTCAAGGCGTCATC
>NW_003298797.1:305549-348814 GCF_000151645.1 Tuber melanosporum | reverse complement strand
AAAACATAAAACAAAGCAAAGTTTCAACCGATACTTTAAACAATCCAAGTATCAAACGATACTTAAAACAAAACATAAAACAAAACCAAGTAACAAACGATTCTTAAAACAAAACATAAAACAAAACCAATAACCGAGTACCCGTACCGGTTACACCTTTGATTAGTTTTGTTCATGCTAGATATGAGCAGATTTGTGTATTTAAAGACCGCCTGATTCCACGATGGAAAAGGCAAACTTCGACAAACAGTATTTCAATATACTTAGTTGAATGGTTACTTCTTTGTTCCTCAGTACACCTTCGAAATCTCCTTTAGTTTTCAGCTCTCACTCCCTCTTTGGTAGAGCAGGCCACCTGCCAACTATCGTATCTTTACTGATAACGTGACTAGCACCTTGCGAATACATTATAGGTGGAGAGCTTGAGACAATTGAACGTGAACTATCACAAATTAAGTCAGGCAAATAGTCAGACATCTACTCCGAAACTGGGGACCCAGCTATAGACTTGAACCTTGATTATGAATTAGATGGTCAACTGGGTTCAGGTGTGTAGGACTTGTATTTGTCCTTTTCAGACCCCTCCCTCTGATACAAATACGTGAAAATCTTTTTTTTTTTCCTACCTCCTAGTGTGCAGGATTCTGGAAGGTCAACCAACCGCTTTTCGCATTAAAGACGGCGAGTGCTATTTGTTTGATAGCAATTACTGCAGCAGAGTAACTGATGCCAATTACCTGTTCCACCTCCCTAAGGATCAAAAGTAGTCACTTTGCATTTTGATGGATGGAGCGCTTATAGATGAAAGCTGGTATATGAAACACCTCAGTTGGTTTGTTGTACTGGCAGCCTCATCTGCAAAGATAAAAGCTTCTGGGCAGTGGGCAAAGGATAGGAATGCTACGTCGCACTATATGAGCAACTGGAGATTGGATGAGATTGTTACCACTTTCATGTAATAGCTCCTTCCTTCTAAGAGTGCAGTTGATTGATATATTCATCTATTGGGTCTGATAAGTCATTTCTAGTGAGGCCCTCTCACCAAATTCTTTTTATCAGACCCCATGACGAATATATCAATCGGCCACACAGGTAAGCATAATATGAGCTGACGGAGCTACCCGATAATAGTCTAGAAAGGACATCACCCCCTACTACATACCAAATTGCGATGCTCTTCACAACCTTCACAAGGTTGGGCCACATTACTCAGACCTGCTTGTAGACAATCTCAATAAAGAATGTCAGTGCCTATAATGGCAGCCTCGATAGCTACCTCACCAAAGTCGATCTTGAAATAGATACATTCATTGTATAAGGGGGTTTCCAAACGATAGGGAATAGTGTACATCAGCATGCTTCATACAAGATAGCTATTATTGAACCTAGCCCCAATCGGTACTGGTATAGTGCTCAGATTGCTTCCAGATTCATTGCCTACAGGGTCTATGAGAAGACACAGATAGAGTCACAACTGAGGTGTTTTGAGCTCTACAATCAACTTGCCTACCAAGGTCAGCTCTGAACAGCGGCTGGCTGGACTTTTAAGGCATATGCACATGACTGGTTCAGGAATGGCAGATATTTTAAGGCTGATAAACTTCCAATTGAAGACCACAACACCCCACCACTCCAAATCAACACATCTCAGTCCGAATCTCTCAATTATTTCATGAATGCCAACAACTTAGGCACAAAGGTTCGAGTGGAGGGTGGTTGGGGTATTGAAGAAGAAGTGATCCGAAAATATTTCCTCCCTTATAACGCCGACTTTGAATTGGTGGATGGACTTGTTTTTAGTACTTTGGACACATTAATTCTACTGCAAATAACCATGGCAAGGAGTCACGATATCAAACTTCGTGGGTTGCAGAAGCTTTGCGAATCGTTGCCTGATACCATCAAAAACATACAAATTGTTTTTGTTTTCCTGTAAGACTGCATGCGTGAATACTCGCGCATTCAAAGTATGCCAGATGCTTGTTAAGCCAGGGGCAACAGACCTGACAATCGAACAGTTCCGCCTAGTTCTTAGTAAGGAGATAATGAAATTGATAACTCTTGGTGGGCCTTTCAATGTACCGGATGAGTGTGGAGATCCAAATAAAAGCGATAGTAGGGATAACTGGGGGGATATGACGATGGGTGGCACACAATGAGGTGTGATATATAGTGTGTGGGATGCTGTGGGTGCTGGTTAGTGTTGTGGATTTTTTGTACAGATGGCAAAAGGGTTAGTCTCTGGTCAGCATACGTAACTTGTATGTGGAGTTGGTGCTAAATTCCTGTTTTGTGGAAACGGCTTTTGTAATTGCTCCTTCCACTTTTCATCCTGCCCGGCACTATGTACAGTATATGTTTTTTTCCTTTTCGCTACTTTATCCTTGTGGAGACAATGACTGAAAGAGGGGATATTTTGTTCTTGTAAACAGCATAGCATAAAATTCACCTAAGGATATCATTTGTTCACTGTAAAATTCAGCCTACTATAGTTGCAGATGGTGATTGCACAAACACTCCCGTGACTGCTAAACTATCCAATGAGATCACCCTAGTCCACACCCAATTTTCATACTCGTAATAGGTTACTAGGCTGAGGGGGGCAGATGGGATTAGTAATCTGGGCTTGGAGAGTATAGTGGTCTAATATACACACCCAGCAGCTTTTCGGCCAATCTGGGTTAGCGCCCAGGTTAGGTAAGCGCCGTTACTATTAAATCCTCTTATAATACCGGTACAGTACTCACCCACTCTCGGTTAGTTCTCAGATTAGGTAAGTGCACGGCGATTTAGCATACTCGCTTAGTAGCCTACCCTCTGCTCCGGATTAGTTCAAGGTCAACGTAGCCTGAAGGATTCATTGATAGGGTAAAGGGGGAATACCAAAGGGCCAAAATCGATTTGGGGTGTTTCCGGGATCACGCTGTGCAGTGGTTCAGGATTTGGGTCATGAATGGAGACCTGGTCTTCCGTTCTGCTGGGATCTTCAACTAGGTTTCAATGTGCGTTGAGAGCCAGGGTATGGGGTGTGGAGGGCCGTACCCTCGGGGTCATGGTAAATGGTTCTCTATTGTCATATTGGATCAGGGCTGATGTATTGCGGGCTCGGGAGGTGGATCCGTATAGGTCAGCCGGTCAGGCGGGAATTGTGAGCGATCACGGGGTATCACTCAGTGTCAAAGAAAGCTACTACACTATGCGCAATATTCTCACCGGATGTGGATAGTGCTTCCATGTCTCTCTGAGTCGTATACAATGCGGATGCAGCCCGGGTCAAATCGGAACCCCTCCGGTATGGAAGGTTATGAGTATGCTCAACCTTGTGGACGACATAAAAGGTAGAGAGTACGACCCCCCCGCTGTAGCTAGTCCTCTCACCTCTGTTCAAACCCCTCGCTATTTCCTAAACACAACCGCCGATACCTGCGATAGCCCCCGCAATATCCCTACTCCCATGGTCTGAAATGCCCTACGCCATATTAGCCTTTGCCAGGTGGAAGGGCACCCGGGGACGTAAACATACCTTTAGACCTCGCTGAGGATCCCTGTGGTGCTTCCGGAGTGGTGAAATCCTGGTTGCCCGAGGGGGTATCACCTTGGCGACTAGTCGCGCACGGCTCCCCACATGGCCGATTGCCATTGGCTTGTCCTGAGGAGCTGCATTTAGTATGGGTAGAGAATGGACCGATTCACGAAAGGGGCAAACCTTTGTTTCTCCTGCGAGCCCTTCTTCGTGCTAATGATTTCCAGACTCTCGCCATTCCCCAGGTCGCATACCTTCGGGATGCGAACTCCAGATACCTCGTTTCAATCCAGGTGTAGAGTCCGTCTTCTGCAGGCCGCTTGATTTCCTCTGGGATCCGACTGTATGTGCGATCCTGTCCTCCCAGATTATATATTTCGTAGAGGTTCCTCGCCTCTGCCTATATCTAGCCCCCCCGTGAAGGGGATAGTTAGCCATATATAGCTATTCAATGGAAGTGTCTCTCAATAGCGTTCCCCTCTTTCCAATCCCACAGCCCCCCTCCCTTCACTCTCCACAGATCCACCCGTCCTACCTTTATCGCATCCCCGGCTCTCTTACCAATCCCCATGGCCTCATCAACATCCCGAGGCTGTTCCGAATGCTCTGCGAGCACCCTCTCAACAACGGCATCTGGTATTCCACACATGGGCTATAGGTTTCGTTTTGCAAATGCAGAGGAGCTTCTGGATAAATTATAAAATGTGGATCAGGTGGGCCTGGTCGATGGAAACATGCTCTGCCGTGCCATCGGCAGCAGGGGGTGCAACAGGTATTTATAAATACACACATCGATAAGCGCCTTTAGCGGAAAGCACATCCTCTCACTAGCAGGGGTGCCAGGCTCCGCGCTATGCTCAAGTGTTCCGAGTTGAGTGAGATGCATCTAGGCGGTGTGGTTGTATTCTCGCTTGTGGTAATCCCCGGTGTAGTACACGTAGGGGTCTGGCTGGGCCGCATCACCTATTGGTTGCGTCTGTCCAACGCCCTACAGTCCTTGGCTCGTGGGGCAAGGTGATTCAGGAGACACCTATTATTCGTATAATTGGGCCGTGTGCTACGAGACGTCTAAAAGGGGAGCAGCCCCTTTCCCCCCTCCTGAGATAATGGATCCACGGAACCTACTCAGGAGGAAATACCAACAACCTACACACGGACCTTACACCATGTACGGGAGTATATGGTTCAGCGAACGAACGCACCATCCCCTGTTCCGCAGGGCCTTCATCCTATATCCTCTCCCCACTCACAATGGCAATATGTACATTAGGCCCTACATTCGAGGAAACCCTCCGGGCAAGTGCCTGGCGCCTTTATCGGGGAAACCAGGCTATAAGGGCTAGATTGCCAAACCCTCCCCCATCCCTTGCGCCCTATCCAGGCACGCCCTCACCTAGCCCCCTTCAGTGACGATGTACTAATACCCGTCTAGCAGGGTGGAGGGCTGGAGACCTATTAGGGCTAATCGGACACCTTTATGTGGAACGAGAGTCGTTAATAAACATAGGAACCGCCTAGATGCACCCGGTGGTACGTGCAGTGGGATAGCAGACCCATAGCCAGTACGGGGGGTGTGCATTTATGGCCATTTTGTGGAATGTCCAAAGTGGACAGGGGTATATGTGGTGGGATTGATGAAAGGAGCGAGTGATATTGCATGAGGGCGAGCGATGGAATTATATTCCTGTACTTTGATGGGACGCGGGGTATTGGGGATCCAGGTCCGACATTAATATAAGGGTGGTCATGTAATATTTGGTATATACGAGTGGCCTATGCATGCCAGCCTATTGCAGAGAATACTCCAGATCCATTGTACCAATCGCTACGGGATCCTCCACCCAATTCCAATGTCCCGTCCCCAACGTCGCCCAGTCTCCACCGCTAGCCTCCGCCTCGTAAACAACCCCATATTCCACGCCACAGGTCCCAACCCAACCGCCATCCCATGCCACAGGGCCAGCCCCATAGATATATGTCCATAACGATACACACCCTATATCCTCCACCCCATAGCCTCCGCTCCAGGTCTCCATTACAGAGTCCCCACCTGCTGCTGGCTGCCGGCACCGAGCTATAACGTTCCTGGGCTCATCCTGGGCGCTCGCGGGATAGCTAGGATACAGCACTGGCTGGGTAATGCTTGCAGTTGGCCATCGGCTCTCCGTTCCAGCATCTCCATGGGGTGTAGCCGGGGCCATGGGGCATCGCCGCTTGCGCGGGATGGGCGTTCGGGTCCTGGGTGGTGTTGGGGTCGCCCCTAACATTGAGCTACCCAACTGCCGCAACTCCTCAAACGTAACGTTCGGGCATCGCCGCTCGCGTGAGACTGGCATTGGGGTCCGCCGCGATGCTGGGCTACCCGGCTGCCGGCACCGAGCTATAGCATCCCCGGCCTCTCTATAGGTGCTGGCGAGATATCTGGAATACAGTACTGGCTGGGCAATGCTTGCAGTTGGCCATCGGCTCTCCGTTCCAGCATCTCCACGTGGTTTAACCGGAGCCATGGGGCACTGCCGCTTGCGTGTGACTGGCTTTGGGGTCCTGGGTGGTGTTGGGGTCGCCCCTGATGTTGAGCCACCCAGCTGCCGCCACCCCTCAAACGTACTGTCCGGGCATCGCCGCTTGCGTGAGACTGGCGTTGGGGTCCGCCGCGATGCTGGGCGTCCTGGCTGCCGGCACCGGGCTATACCGTCCCTGAGCACTGGCTGGGTAATGCTTGCGGTTGGCCGTCTGGTTCCCTGTGTCGGCTCAGTACCAGAACAGCTTTCTAGTCTTAACCGTGGTTCACCATGGCGTTGTAGCAATGTTCTGTCTTGGTATCCGGTCGGCATCCTGTTGATAGTCAGTGTTAATCCAAAACCAAAGACAACACACAAGGCAACAGACAGTGGTAAGCGGTCATATATAAAGGTTCACCCAGTCATGTTGAGCAGCCATGTATGCATGAGGGCTAGGGTTGCTATGGTTCCAGCCAGGTGGTGAATACATGGTGAGCAGCCAAAATGATTCCCGTCCAACACGGTAAAGGCGGAAGTAGCGCTGCTGGTCGCCGCTAATAATCTGATACCGGTACATGTGCTAGGGGAGATGGATAGTTGTACCTAAACAAGTAATCATCGTGCGGGCATATCTACCAGTTGGAATATTGTCCCTGAGTTTCGATTTCATACCTACTATTGGTTTCCTATATGATCTTCACGAACTTTCTGTTATACCTTACTTGATGTCTGAAACTGTTATCACCCTGTTGTCTCCGTACTGTTTCCTCTTTATCTCCTTGCAGTGAAAATTTCTCTCTTGTTTCTTTTCTGTTTCCTTGTTGTTTCAAAGGGACAAGACTTTAGTCCCCTTACCAGAGATGAAAATTTTCATCCACACAGGCACCGGACAAGATGTAGATCATCTTGGGTTAAAAGGGCCTTGTTATCTACTTAGAAATGATATGCGAATTCTGACCTTTCAATCGTGCACCTAAGAAACTCTCCTGCTAGTTCTTATCCTTCATTCCTCCGTCTATACTTTTCTCTCCTCACATTCCAAACATTTTTATTTTACTTCACTACCAGTTGCATTATAAAGTATCCCGTTTGTTTTCAATCTCCGCATTAGCGGGAGTCCTCCGCTGTCTGGACCAATGCCTGTACTTTCCGCGAGGCTTAGGGTAGACAATACATGCACGCGCATATATTCAGACACCACTCAGGTGTGCTTAGATAGCATAGCCCGATATATCTAGAGATGGACGCAGTGATGGGCAGGATCACGATTGGAATACAAAGCGCTAGAATTGTTTATCCCTAAACACAAAGCCTCGAGAAGGTCGGGTAGGCCCAGTGTTCGCAACGGGGCAGTCCGTCCGTCCTGGGCTAGGACGAGGACGGACGACATTGTGTCGTCCCGTCCAGTCATTTCCGGAACTTGCCCGATAATTTAGAGCTAAGGGCCGTTCCCCCTGCCGTCCCCTACAAAACTATCTCACGCTCTTGAGTTTAATTTTCTTTGCCGTATTAGAAACACGAAGATCGTAATAAGGGTTGTTAGGCTCAGAATGTATATGGAAATCAATAGAACTACGATCGATATATAAGGTATATGCATTTAAATTGAACAGCCAGATATTTCTATTCGTGATATATAAACCACCTGTCGAAATACAAAGCTATAGAGACCAGCTTGTATTCTAGCAATGGGTTTCCTGTTGGATTGACCTTGCCAATCAGATATCAATTTGGATCGTCTCCCGTCGTCCCCCGTCGTCCCCTATCGTCACCTGCTGTCCCCCACCATCCCCCGTTGTCCCCTGCCATCCCCCACCGTCCCCTAGCTGAAGGTGTCTCAGACTGTGGGACCTGTCGTCCTCCCTAATGACGGCCGTCCTGGGAGCCTGAGGACGAGGACAGACTACAGTTTGCCGTCCCGTCTCGTCCAGGGGTCTTGGCAGTCCCCCGCCGAGCCCGACGGGGGCCCCCGGACGGCTGAGAACACTGGGTACGCCTTCGGATATTCCTCGCCCTCACCCCATATTACCAATAACCCTCAGCATTACTAGAGATCAGATATAACGGATCCATTTTGGACATAGGTCAATACCAATTGTGCAGGAAAGAGAAATGAATGCGGAAAGGATGAGGGCCGTTTGTACCCTACATTCCCATGGCGGATACACCACCGCAGTAGTGTTTACAACAACTCTGTTAGGGTGAGGCGGTTGCATTAACACTGGTGTAACCCGCCCTCGGTATGGAACTGTGTCGTTGGGATGGCGAGTCCTAGAGGGGTCGACACCAGTGGCGGCGGGGCCTGCACATAAAGAGGAATGCAGAGGTCTATGCGGCGGTCCAGGTAGGCCATTGCGCATTCGCTCGGAGGTCGTTTTCCGACCGGGACTATGGCACAGGGAAGGGGCTCTGGAGGTCGACCGACTGTAGGGAAAGGAGTGGGTGGCCCCTTGCCCTTTCGCATGGGGCGCTGCTGGTTGGTTCATGACGCCCCAAGCTACTGTGCTGGATATAAAGTGTGTCCTCGACTCTATTGAACCTAGCGTTCCTGAGATACACCACCCGGTCGCATTGCACAAGTATGTTGGCGGCATTAATGTATAAAGGGCTAGGGTGGCGAGGATCGAAAGCAGTATTCTGGGCCGACAGGCCGACGGGAGACATATGTAGCGAGCAGATGGGGCAGGAATATGGACCCTCATAATGTCCATGGTGTAGGCCATGAGATCTGCCTTACCGGTAGGTGCAGGACAGAGCTGTGGAAGGTTCGGGGGTTGCAGGAGGCTAGTTAGATATCGGCTCAGGGAATTGCGGAGGTTTCGGGAGTCTTGCGGAGAGTTCAGAGGCTCAATGGATTAGTGCGAAGGTTCAGATATTGACAGTTACTTTTGTTACTCTTGCCAAGATACCACTACCGGCCTCCACGTATTCACCTAGCCTTTATATCTACTACTACACGATTAGACCCTCACGTCACCCTCATAACAAGATGTCCAACTGATCGCGGACTAGTGATCATTCACTCCGGAATGTCATATAGGGAATTTGGCCAGGGGTCTCTACATGATCGTACCATTATTCGCCAACGGATCAGAGTGCTACGATGACTGCAAAAGCCGCATAAGCGTAGTGTTCGCGAGATAGATTGTTTCGACTCCCCCGTACCTGCACACCTGGCAGCTGTGTTGGATCAAAAATCACCGGTCCACCGTCGCGATCGTAGACTATCGCTCGCCAAAACGAAACGCCAAATGTTCATGGTGTAGACGATGAGCTCTACCCTAGATGGGAGACAGCAGTGGAAGGATCCAGAAGGTTCAGCCTGAGGTGGGCTGTGGTAACTGTGCTGTGCTGATTACCGCTCGCTCCCTCGTACAGAGCTACCAATGCGCGTCTGTTCCAGCGGCGGGATGTCCAGGTGGCCTGTGAGGCCATTAATAACACTTCACAGATACTGGTACCGGTCACCCTGTGCCCAACCCCATGTTGAGGAGCGTGTTAGATACACTGAGCAGCTCTGTAAAGCCCATTTCCATATCAGCGGCACGGCACCCATTGGTGTTCCCACCCACCAGTCGTCAGGCTGCCTACTTTGTGATCAGTCACCTACCTAACATGAGCACTCCCCACACCCTCAGGTGGTGTCAGGCCTTCCGCCAGATCATCATATGTGTCAATAATGCCATGTAGTGGTGTCACTGACACTGACACTCAGCTGCCGTGTTAGGCTCACAATATGGTCGCATACACCTCACGGAAGCATCATATCCACCCAGCACGCTGCCATAATTGTGACAAAGTGTCAAAGCAGTGTCAGTCCGGCTGGCCCTAAGTCCGGCACACCTCGAGCAGGTGTCATTCACACCCGGCACCGGTGTCAAGCTGGCCAGTCAGGTTGATCACACCTCAACTGGGTGTTATTCATACCTAGCGCCAGTGCCAGGTCTCCCGCTGGCCATGAAGTTGACAGCCGGCGACACACACCCGGGATGAGTGCCAATAACACCCTAAAGTAGTGTTAGGCTGCTTTATGATCGGTCACACCTAGTATTAGTGTCAGCGACCCCTGAAATAGGTGTCAATCTCGGTTGCCTTAAGAGCAAATACCCTCAGGAGAGCGTTATTCACTCTCGGCGCCAGTGTCAAGCCGGCCGGCCTGAGTCGACCACACCTCAACTGGGTTTCATTCATACCCAACGCCAGGCCTCCCGCTGGCCATGAAGCTGGCAGCCAGCGACACACACCTAGGATGAGTGCTAATTACACCCTAAACTGGTGTCAGATCAGCTGGCCTTAACTAGGTCGCACACCCAGTATTAGTGTTAATGACTCCCTATACCTGTGTCACACTCGCTTGCTAGCCTTGCGACTAATCACACTGGAAATGGGTGTCATTCACACCCGAGTTCCGGTGTCAATCCTCCGGCCGGTCCAAGAACTATTACAGCCACAGCGCAAGGCCACCCGCTGTCCACGAAGTTCGCGGCCAGCAATACACCCATGATGAGTGCCAATTTATGGTCAGTCACACAAGTAGTACTAGTATTAGTATCAATGTCCCCAAAACCGGATGATCAAACGGACACACCTCAAAAGAGTGTGATTCACACCCAGCCCTAGTGCCAGGCCCCTCGCCGGTCATGACACTCTCAGCCGGTGACACACCTAAGATGCGTACAAGTACCAATGACACCCCAAGATGGTGTCAGGTCAGACATACCTACTACTAGGGTCAGGCATAGGGCCTTCGCACACACTGGTGTGGCCTACCCGCAAAGTCCTTCAAAGCTGGCGAGGTCACAAAGTAGGGTGTGCGATCGCTACATGCCTGCCTATTATAAGTGTCAATGACATCCTCAAACAGTGTCAGGCTCTCATGCGATAAAGTAGGTCATACCACACAGAGGACTCATTCATACCCGTCACCAGACTGCTCTACAGCTCACTGGCATATATTAAACACATCTCAGGTGACCCCTCAATAGGTGTGCCACTGCCCGGCTTTGTGACCAAGTATGGGTGTCGACAACACCCAATCCAGTGTCCGGCCTACTGGACCTAGGGTTGATCACACACCTTCGCACGCCACTATCTCGGTTACACCCCGTCGGGCCACTAGCCCTATCGTCACTCACACCTGGCACAGGTGTAGAAGGGGCAGGCAAATAGCGATCGTGAGCACGCTGCTTTGTGACCTCGTCAGCTTTGAAGGATTGTGCGGGCAGGCCACACTGGTGTGTGTTACGCCTGACCAAAGTACCTCACTCCATATTCAGGCCTGCTCCCGACTTTGTGATAGGTCACCTACCTCATGTTAGTGTTATTCACACTCGGCAGTGGTGCCAGGGTCACCTGGATGTCCTTGACACACCTCGAATCAGCTTCCATCTCACGCCAACAGGACGCGAAGTCACACACCTCGCTACAGTAGGAGCTCACAAGGTAGGGGGAGAACGGCGGTCTTTCAATTTGGACGGGGGGGGCGATTCGCCAAGAGCTCAGTGATCGCTGAGGGGCAGCCCAAAGCCTAACCGGGGCAGCTAGTGCCACTCACACCTCCTTTGGCCTTACATCATGAACACGACCACAAGGTATTTAATCAGGGGCAGCCGCCTCTCACCATTTACTACATAATCCTTCAGGACCACACTCACGAGTCTCTTCTACACACCCTGCTCAAGCGCTATGGCGGACCACTACAAAAAAAACCAAAGCAAGCACAATATAGGCTTTTATATAAAGAAAAACAAAAGATTCCACAGGATCATCAATCCTGTATCTCTATCTCCTTGCCCTGTCCGCCTGCATTCCAATCCTCACTCCACAGCCCATCCAATTTAAACTCTTCAGCCGACTCTTGAACAATCTCTTTCCGCTCGTCAGTCATTATAGCAGCGGTAGCCCGCTTAACACCTTGGTAGTCGTAAGGACCCCGGTTGGGGCTGAGGATATGTAAGGAGATGACTTCTTTTGGACTAGACTCAGTAAACTCATTAAAGTATAGTCTCAGAGCCGCTAAAATGAGATTTGGTTGCGACACGTAGCTTGTTACGGATTTTGGCATACTATGGCCACGTTGGCAACATCCTTCTTGCCACAACCCATTCTTCAACTTCTATCACGTTGGCAACACCCTTCTTGCTACAACCCATACTTCAACTTCCATCACCGAACAAGTCCTTAAAAGTCTACAGTTCACCAAATTCAGGGACACACCTTTCAAATACCATAAACACGATGCAGCAAGATATGCAAGATCTGTACCACGAGTTGTGGGGAAAGTTATCCCCCGTTGTCCAGGAGTTCACAGTGAATGTTCCTGTTGCAAACTATGGTATCCGGCCTGGATACAAAATCCCCTTGGAATCGACCGCAAGCAGCAGCAGCTTCAACCCCCATAGTTCATTGAAGTCGAAACGGCAGGACCAGCTATTCCGGATAGTGGCTGTTGATTCACGTTTACCCTGTGGAGTCCACAAGTTACTGGTTCGGTCCGAGTACGATGCGGTGCGCAATAGGTTAATAGAAGTTGAGGGGAGAAGATGGTCGGGGGCTCGCCACCGGGAGAACCCCACCGCCCGTTGCAGGCTAGATTGTGAACTCTCAGGTCAGCCTGGTGTAGGTTAGTTATTGCTCCTCCAATCATGTTTGGCAAGACTTCTAACTCTGAGATAGGAAAAACCTATCTTCTCTCCTATCTTCTAGTACGCAGACTGCATGATTCCCTTCCCACCATATACAGGATAAACGACAACATGTGTTTCCTATTCGACGAAGACTCAGCTGGGGAAGAGACTAGCATGCAGGCGCTATCTCGGCTGACACAAGAGAAGAAGCGAAAACTATGGGTATTGACTGATGAGCCTCTGCACGGCCGCCATTGGCATGATAGGAATTCGGGATGGTTTGTAGTGTTTGCCGCATCTCCAGAGACGGTGAGAGCATGTCAGGGATGGCACAAGAACCGCAGAGTGAGCTTATATTTCATGAGAAATTGGCCATGGCCAGAAATCTTTGCTGCGTACTGGTAAAGAACCCTTCCTTGTGACCAGATGGAGACCAAAGAAAATTTTGATATGGTTGCTGATCTCCGTATTATAGCTTGGAAGCTGAGAACCCGCCCAGCCAAGACGAGATTAATAAACTCTTCACCACGTATACCTGCCTCGGCCCTGTCGCTCGTACATGCCTTGAATCGATTGATGTGAGCGACGATAACTTATATAACGAAACTCTCCAAAACTACCTTAGGGAGGTAGATCGTGAAATAGCGAAGTTCGTTGCCCGTGGTGGGCGCGAGACGGTTGAGCATGCTGTCCTTGTAGGCTCATCACACAAAATGGCTATTATGGATCCTACTGAGGGTGGATTCTCCTATACAGCACGAATAATAACACGATGGATTGGCTATCGGGTGTATGAAAAAGCCCAGAAACACTCACAACATGGCTGTTTCGAGACGTTCAAGTGCCTTTCCCGTCACCCCGCCTTGAGAACTGCTGCAGGTTGGTTCTTTGAAGGGTATGTGCATGACTGGCTCCTTCGAGGTGGTACCTTTGAAGCAGACCAAATGCCTGTCCTTGACAGCACAGTGGCTACCCTCCAATTCCATTCCACCAAGAGCGAATCGGGCCAACCGAGATACTTCACTACGGGGGGCAATTTGAGCGAACAGGTCCAGGGACTTGGAGGTCGCGGAATCAACCCTGCAGTTGTCCATCATTATTTTCTCCCTTATAGCCGCAACTATCCATCTGTGGATGGGCTTATGTTTAGTGATGTGGAAACATTGCTCTTGTTCCAAATCACACTGGCCAAGAAGCATGAGATAAAGCCACTTGGGGTGGCGCAGCTTCTGAAATGTTTACCAAAAACAATTATGAACATCGATTTCGTTTTTGTTGTTCCCGAAGACCGGGCAGATGACTATTCCAAAGCACAGCGGATTCCTGACTCTGCATCGGTTTCCCCCTCGGGCAAAAAACTAAATCTCAGGCAGTTTAGACTGGTATTTGGTGAGTATTGTATGGCAGCGGTGGGCATTGATGGCCAAGTGGTCGAGGAGGGGGAAGGGGATGAGTATGATTATGAGGCTAGCGATTGATTTCTGTTACCGCGTGTTGCTTACCAAGAAGGAAAAGGTCTAGAGTTGAGTGCCCAGTAGGGGTATTTGTTTGGTGTCGTCCTGGGCTATGTATGTATAGAAAGTCGTTTCCCCTTATTGCTAGCCACTTGAGTTTGTTAGCCCCTTTCACATTATGAACCAACGCTTTTCTCATACCTGATAAGTAGAGATAGTATGTAGAGATAACTTGTAGAGGAGCGTTTACTCTTTTTAACTCATTCGCATTATCTGCGTCAAAGTTAAAGGACTAACTCATTCCTTGCCTCGGACAAAACTCTAGACACCAGCAACTGGAGTTTGTTAGATTCTTTCTCATCTGGAAGCAATCATGCTTTTCTCATACCTTTAAAATGACTGGGCTACAGAGGCAAATGCTTGTAGATCCAAAGAAAGAGGGACATGAGAAAAAGGGTCCTTCACATTCTGTCCCTCCCCCATCAGGTAGTTCTTCCAAGTCTTTGTGATTGTAGAAGTACGTTGAGCATGAGTGGGTGGGGGAAGGCAGCACGGTTGGCCAATCCGTACTATCTTTCCCTCCCCCTCTTGCTCTTTTCCTTCCCATTTCTCCTAGCACAGGCGAGTTCACACCTGATTCCTGGGTGTTCATCCGGGAATTAATACTATGAGAAATGCTAACATAAGACTGGTGGTCCCCCAATAGTAGAAGGGCTGAGAATGAGAAATAAAGGTAAGGGTGAAGGGTGAAGGGGGGGAGGTAAGTAGGAGAAAAATTGTTGGAGGAAGTTTGTTTAAAAGTTAGAATAAAAGCGATGGTGAGAGATGGAAGGAAGGTGGAAGAAAGAAAAATGGTGATTGTAAAGGCCTGCCCAGATGAACTCTTGGTCGTTGAGGTTACCGGCGTAAGTGCATCGCACGACCGGATACATCCCTGTAGGCCAAGGACTTCCGGCAAGGAGGGGGTAGCCTGAGCGAAAGTTAGTTTATTTATTTATTTACTGAAGAGGTTCACCGTCAGAGGAGGTGTCGCTTGTCTGGAACATACTCGTCACATGACCGTCCAGGTGATCCATCAAGAATTTTCCCAAGTCCCTGTCAAAAGTGGAAACATCCGGTGTGGAAAGGCCACCTTTTTGAGAATTCGCAGGCGCTAAATCGTTTGGATCAGAACCGGCCACGGGTGTGGGACTCCATTCCCTCCCCCGAAAATATCCATCGCCTCAATGGCTTAGGAGAATATACATTAATGACTTCGGTTATTTTTTCGTTCCGCATCCTAAGTAGCCTGGTGACTGGCCGAACATATCTACACTACCACACATCACATTGAGGTAATACTTCTAATAGTCCCCGGCCGTCCTCCTCCCCTTTGTTTTCACATGTGTCCAGCTGCCGTTCCTAATACCGGTATGTACCTGCCGTCTGTGTGGTCCTTACCTATATCCTATAGTCCCTACCCACATCCTACCATCCCAGTAGGCCCATTTACAGTTCAGGACACTGCTTAACACCAGCTCTGAGTCTCCGCTTAGACAGTTCAGCTCTTCTGTGTAATCCTCATTGCTGATCGTTACCTCCTCATCAATTATTTTTAAGACTTTCAGTAAAGCCGACAAGCAATTTATGTATTCGCCACTACCGTATCAAAGGTGAAACTGGTGCTGAGCTTCACAGTAGGAATCTATTCTATCTTGATTCTGTTGGATAGCGGCGCATGGGGCATGGGGTTGCGCAGAAGACGGATATGCAGACATGCGGATATGCAGATTTGCGGGCATTCGGCTAGGAGAGAGATTGTTATAGGGCATGCGGCTTTGTTCTTCTCACATCCTATGCCGGTAGGCATATGGGGGTTTGCGCATTGTTGGAGTTGAGGCTCAAGGGATCACAGAGGATCATGTGATATCGGGATATGATAGTTCTAACGTGATTTACGGGGAAGCGGCTCACGACACGGATCCGGCTCACCCCCTGATGGCGCAATCTCCGACATTGTCTGAGGGGGTCTTAGCACCTCCCCTGGTTGAAAAAACGAAAACATTAAACATTAAATGATAGAAAAGAATGAAAAACAATTGGCCCATGCCCAATATGGCTTTGTTCAAGCTTGAAATAAAAAAGAAGAATGGTTTCCGGGGAAATCAACACCTCCCCCTGACCCGAATTGCACTCCCAATTTCCCTACTATTACTGTCCCCAATTTCGTCACTACCAACTTCCAAAGCCTCCATTTCCTCCCATAAATGCTCAGCCTGATCATATGTGACGGATTGATCAGGAACGGGAGTTCCTAGAGGGTCCTCCATGGCTGGGGGGGCAGGTGGGTTTGCTCGTGTTGGGGCAGTTTGGCGAGCATCAGCAGTACGGGAGGTTTTGTTTGCCAAGTCGGTGATGAGCCTTGGGTACACCGGGTGATTACTCATGCAATCTCTGGCAGAGAGGATAACTTCCGTAATGATATCCGTAACCGCGACAGAAAATGCGTTATTTCGGGAGTATCAAATCCTGAAGTCCTTATCCAGTCCAATGACTGGACCGGTTTCGAGGCGGCCCATGTCTTCCCCCTCAAACACGAAAGCTACTGGATTGAACATGATTATGGACGATGGATCACAGACATGGACGATGCTGTTGGATCCTCCAAGATCAACTCGCGTCAAAACGGGTTTCTTCTCCGTAGAGGAGTGCACGCAATGTTCGACTGGTACCTCATGTTAACCCGGATGACGGCTACAAGGTAGTTGTGTTTACCGTCGATACGTATGGCTACGATGGTAAAGCTCTTGATCCCGTATGCCGAAATCCCGATGATCCACACCGAGTCTCCGACAGCCTTCTAAGATGGCATTTCCGCCAATCCGTCCTTGCGAATATCAGAGGAGCAGGGAAATAGATCCTCGAGCACGACTTTCTACCCGGGACCGATAGTGTGGGTGAGGTCCTTGCCGGTCCATATGCGCTAGAGAGATTGGGGTTGGAGATAGCCGCTGGGTTGCGAGTGGTTTCCTAAGGCAACCACTTCAATCCAAGAAAGATTAGTATAACTTAAGGGAATAGAAAGGATGCTTTATAGTTTAGCTATCAATGTGGGGTGTGATGGTATGATCTTCGTGGCAAGAGAAATAGACCCTCTACTACCACTTAGCTATGCGTGTAAACCCCTTGCGAGCACCTAGAATCGCCGAACCGGCAAACCCGAGACAAATGTGGAGATTCCTTTCATGGTAGTTCTGCTTGGCTAGCAGGAAGCCATACATTCACTGCCCTTAGAAAGCATACGAAACACACAAGTGATAACCCATTACTCCGGGGGGTAGGAAAACTGCTAACGAAGACTCGACCGCCAACCACATATAAATCCTGTGAGCCTCATTCGCCAGACTTTCCCACTCGAGTACTCTTGAAATCAACTATCAGATTATCAGCGGAAATCCGCCCGGCAGCCCATGATGGGTTTAGTGTGACGGGTTAACGGAATCGGGAATATAAGTTAATGAGATGCAACAAGTCAAAAGGGGCCAATATTATACCATATCGGGAAAACGGCAATTCTTCTCAGGAGGGTTTGACTCAGAATCCGGAGATTTCATAGTAGCCAGAGATAGTGGATTTCAGGAGATTTTACATTTAAAATGTTTGTTGATCTCCGTCTTGTTATGATACCCAACCGGGTGTTAGGGCTACTTGGAAGGGTATGAGACTTTACGGTTAGGGCTGCATATGACGAATTTTGTTACAACATTAACGTCCTTTAGAGAAATGGTCTCCAATTAGGTGTTAACACGTGATCGGCGGCGAATTTCATTAGTTTGGAAATAGGGATGCCGGGTAACGCCAGGATATATCATCAGTGCCACCCCACTTCTTGCAAACAACCAAGCTTGCGAGATCACACTCCAGCCTCCTCTGAGCTCCGCAAAAATTTATCTCGCCCACCACGCCTATTCTAAGCGGTATTTGGCAACATACGCAGCGGAGATATCTCGACTTCTTTCCTACGCCGGTTCTCCAGTCACTCCAAGGGTTCCATTTACGACAATTACCAATACCAACGATGTCTCTAAATCGCTCTCTCCCACGCAATGTCTCATTTTATGATGCTACCAATCCTGACGAGGTTCTTGGAGGGCTTGTCCAGAATGGGTCTATAACTGAGACAAACTTTCTGGACATTCTCGGAATCTTACTTGTCGTTGGAGTGAGTCCGATACGTGTTCAAGAGAGGATGTTGAACCACATCGTATCCAGAACGGAGGTGCCCCTTCAAGCGGGAGTATACGATATTTATTGTGAAGGTATGTGCTACATTCCCCCCATTTACTAGGTGTCCTAATTGCTAATTTTGCCAGGCTCTATCCAAGTCAGTGATGAACCTTGGGTGCACCGGTTGATTTCTCATAAAATCACTAGCAGCGAGGATAGTTTCCGTAATGATATCCGTAACCGCGACCGGAAATGTGTTATTTCGGGAATTTCGAATCCTGAAATCCTTATCCAGTGCAATGACTGGACCACTTTCGAGGCTGTCCATATCTTCCCTCCCGAGCGCTCAAGTCTTCGGATTCAGTATGACTATGGACGGTGGATCGCAGGCAAGGACGGCGCTACCGAATCCTCAAAGATCAACTCACCTCGAAACGGGCTTCTTCTCGAGTTAACTGTCCAGCAAATGTTCGATCAGTACCTCATCTCCGTTAACCCGGACGATGGTTACAAGGTAGTTGTGTTTAACGCTGATCCTTTTGGCTACGACGGTAAAACTCTTGATCCCGTGTGCCGAAACCCGGCCGATCCCCACTCTGTGTCTGATGAGCTTCTAAGATGGCATTTCCGCCAATCAGTCCTCGCAAACGTCAAAGGAGCAGGGGAACCGATCTTTGAGCACGACTTCCCACCAGGGACCGATATGATGGGTGAGATCCTAGCTGGCCCCTATGCACGAGAGAGATTTGAGTTAGAGATAGCCGCTAGGTTGGAGGGGGTTGCATAAGGGCAGCTGTCTCGGCCCTGGGAGGATTCTGCGGCTGACGATTTAATGATACTGGCCGCGCTATCGTTACATTTTCCACAGGCCGGGCAGTATCGTAACGGAGATTTTGCAAGTGAATAATCGTCAAGAACTTGAACGGGAATGTCGACTAGACGTGTTAATAAAAAAATGCCATTCAATGGGGGGTTTTCTGGCTATATTTTCTTTCTTCACAGCCATATTTAGGCTAGCTATTGTCCTGTGGTTGGGATTGTTGCTTTTGCGGGGGGGAAGGGAAGGGTTTCTACAAAATGCTAGGGTTATCGAACCTTTCGCCTGTGTAAAAATGTGTGGTTGCTTACCTGGGATTGTTTTGTGGCCCTTTTCATGTTTTTTTTTTTCCTTCTGTTTTTAATGTAGATATTCTGTGTGCTTTCTGATACTGATTCTACCGTCACCTGGCTACCAAGCTACCTACACCTGTTGCGCAAACTTATTCTTATATCATACCTAACATAGGTCTATAACCATGCCAAGGTTATTATGTCAACTTCTATGAGTACCTAGGCCCTCGTGCGCAAGCCCTCTCATATGTACAGATACCTTGACTGACGTTCAACCTATCGCCTCACTTAAACCTGCATATAGCTCTCTATGGCTGACACTCGCTATGGTGTGGAATATACCATGATAGAAAAAAGCCTAAGATAGTGATGAAGGTTGAAGCTTTATTACGAAGTGTTTATTTTATCCGGCATTGTGAATCTTGGCCGCGTGGCCACAAGGGCAACCGACCCTAGCATGCACTAAGAAGTAAAGAAGCTTTTTAAGCGCATGATTGCGCTTTACGCTTATATAAGGCAACCTGCCCAATCACAGTTCGCAAATAGATTACGGTTTGAAAGCGCAACTGTGTCGCGCCAAACAGCCTCTGCGCATTCTATTGGTTCACTCGTCCAGCCGCCCCAATTCAAAATGTTTTTGAAATTGCAAAAAGAAACACCACACAAGTAGGTCGGTGTAGTATAATGGTCTAATATACTCACCCAGTGCTCATTCATCCATTCTGGGTTAGCGCCCATATTAGATAAACACCACAACCATTTAGGATACTCATCCAATTGTCCGTTATCCACACTTGGTTCGTGCTCAGATTGAGTAAGCGTGACTCTGGTTCAATATACTCTCCCAGCAGTCTATCTTGCGCCCTAGTCAATGTTAACATTGTCCGACGGAGGGGATTGATGAAAAGGAAGGGGATGAATACTGAAGGACTGACATCACTCTGGAGTGATGTTGGGATCTCGCTGTGTGGTGGTTCAGGCTTCACAGAATCAATCGGGACCAGTGAGACCAAGTGACCAGTCCGCCCGCCTTTGGGTGTGGACGGGACGGACGGCACTGTATGGGAGGATGCCTGGGACGGACAGGTATCTCGGCGTCTGTCCGAACCACTGCTCAGGACAGACAGGCCGGCCCTGCGAGTTCCTCAAGGGGTGGGATGTACCGAGTTCCTACAGGTGACGGCAGGTGACGGTTGAGCCCTGCAGGTAATGGCCGGGCCCTGCAGGTGATGACCGGGGCCTGCGGATAACCGCTGGAAGATGCCATTTGTATTAAGATTGCAGGGCCCGGCCGTCAACCCCTAGGACGGCCATCTTTACGAAAGACGGACGCCTTCCCCTACCATCCTCACCCACCCCGCCCGGGACGCCCGGGACTACAGCCCGCCGGGGTACTGTAAGGCGCCCCAGACGGATGGGAACGCTGATCGGGACCCGGTCTTCCGCCGCGCCGTGATTTTTCTGTAGGTTTCAATGTGGGGTGAGAACCTGGGTCGTGGAGACACTAAAGCTTGAAAAAATACTCTCGGAATTATGATGAAATGAGTTGTGTACTCTACGGCAGTATTAGCTCTGGCCCGATTTATTGCAGGCTCTTGGGGGTTGATTTGGAATAACCATGTCAGCCAGCCCGGCAAGCGGGAATGTTTGGTGATTACGGAATATCATTGGGCATCAAAAGAAAAAAGCAGCTCAGGAATCATTGTACAATTGCCCATACAATTCAAGGGTAGGATCTGTCTAACGGCGGCGATGGTATGGTACACCTATATATCCTGTGCAGATCGTATATGATTAACAAATAAACTCCAAGTAGGTGCCCCCATACCGGCGGTATATGATATTGACAGTTCTGGGTGATCATAAATGGTGCATTTGTTAGGGGGGATTACTAACATCGCATTTACGTGGAGGGGGGGGCGCCTGCCGGTATTCATTGATTCCTGCGCCGAAATGCGTATCATACTGATAACAGTCTAGGATAGCCCCGAACGTGCCAGTTCTTTTCACTTTCCCATAGTGCATAAGAAAACTATAACATATTTCTCTAATTAGGTTCAAGGGAAATGCAGATGGTAGATGGAAAGTGGTCAAGATTTTGTATAAGCCGGGGGATGCCATGGGATATCCTTTTCGTCACAGAATTACCCCTGCCCAAATCCACCAAACGGTGAATAAGAAGGTCGGTTTTGGATGTGCGGCACTATAGTGGAAAAGTAGAAAGTAATATAGGGCAGGCGGTGGAACGCGCAGACAAGCCCATAGCCAGCGTTCAGATATGTGCCCACTATCACAACTAACAAGCACAAATTCCGCCAACAAGAGCTAGGAAGCAGAGCGAATATGAAAATAAAAATAAGGAAAAGGTTTAGCATTTCCCCGCCTACCCAGATATGGGAGGGAGATCAACAAACAGTGGGGCACAAGGAACAGGCCAAACAAAATCAACCCCCCTCCTACGTTATCCACGCATTTTATCTCAGCATCCTTCAAATATCTCTCAGACCAAACACAATTTACAACTCTATCCCCTCAATACCATCTCATCGTCCTTAGGCATCCGGAAATTTAGCGTCAAAAAGCCCAAACCCGGGACCCCCGTGCGCCTGCGCTCTCGCAACAACTGCAGCCTTAGCATTGTTCCGCTGATCATCGCTTAGAACGTGCTTTGCCCCAGCTGAGGATGCACCACTGCTGTCCGAGCCTGATCTCTCAAGCTTCTGGATCGCCAGATCAAAGTATTTATCCAAAATCTTTTGTACCATAAGCTCTGCTGAGGGCCCCTCTGCTCTGGGTATCCCCCAGGGCCAGTACCATTTCCCATGCGAGCCTCTTGTATAAAACTCCCGCCCGCTCCGTTCATTGAAGGCTTCTATCCAGATACTGCAGGCACTGCAGCTGAGCTTAGAGACCCCAATGTAGCTAAATGCTGGGACATGGTCCCATGCATCACCCTGCCTGGTGTGGAGGTGCATGATAAGCCCACATTCGCAGTGGACCGGGCACATCCATTGCCTTGGCCCAAACCTCTCCGCAAGCTCCACCGCAGGTGTCTTCTTGAAATCGTGGCGCTTACCACGTGCGGCCACCAAGAAGGACTTCCAGCCCTCCGATGATGCGGGTAATTTTACGGTGCGAGTGATCTCTGGGACGGCAGAAATAAACAGGCGGTATCGGAGGGCGGGCAGGAGGCGGGGAGAATGGGCGAATCCAAATAGAGTTTCAATGTGGCGGGGCGGGGAGGTCAGCTTTTCAAGAGCACGTCGAAGCGGGAAGGGGTCTTGGGAAGGATGATCTATCACAGAAGAAAAGTTAGGTCGAAGCCCGGAATAGAAAATATACAATCGCAGAATACCAAAATATATGACCTGCCCCAATACACAGTCCCCACTGATTGGCTTGACTGATTCGCCAATCAGTAGTAAGTGCGTATTTGGATGGGATGTACATTTAAGTGTTCAACGACAGCGCTCGAGTAAAGGAGAGCCGAAGAGGCCTACCTTTTAACTCCTCAGCCAAGGCATCGCAGCCGACCCCTTTTCTATCGGCAAGTACAATTCCTACCTCCTCGTGGGCCAGGATGCTCTGGAAATATACCAATTCCCATTCCGACTCCGTGAGTTGGACACTGGGTTTACCGCAAAGTTTGGAAACTAACTCTAGTGCTATCATCAATGAGGCTGCCGCGTTGTACAGGCTCAGTTCAAACCCTTGTAGGGTGGGGAACGGACGCCGTTTAAGCAACTTCTTCATAAAGTGGCCAAGGGGTTTGAACCACTTATCTATTCGCTTCATCTGCTTTTTCCGAGAGTACAGATAAATGTCGCGAAATATCTCTATCCTCAAAGCGAGACCCACCTCCGGGGGCATTGGTGGTGACCTCGGCTGGGACTTGTCCCATCTCCCGCCCTTATTCCTATTCCTTTCATACTCGCACGATAGGGAGTGCAATTTTCTCCATACCATGGTGAGATGATTAACTAGGCCACCCATAACCTTTTTGTTCTCGGCGACCGTTAGGCGAATTTCCTTTCTGCAAGAGTTTAATTGTAGACCGATTGCCACAACCTGGCGTTCCTGCTCAGAAACAGATATATGGGCAAGAGCATCCAGGACGGGAAAGGTGCGAACGTTTGTCTCATGGTGATCGACAATGCCGCCCCTGAGAGTGTGAAGCGAAGGGTCCAAGCGGCGGGGAGAACCGTCCTGATTATCCTTGAATGCATGGCTCATAAGAGCCACGAGGCAATGCGGGTCGAGTTTGGTGGTCATGGCACTGAATCCACCAGCCAAGGGGCGAAACAGGATATTGTGGGCTTTTGCCGGGACTAGTTATCCAAAGCATTAGTACAGTATCAAGGCAAGCGAACTTTTTAACCATACCCTCAATAATCGCAATATAGAGCACGGTGAGAGCTCTTGAAATCCACTATCTCCGGCAGCCCTGGAATCGCCTGGTTCTAAGTGGAAAGCTCCTGAAGGATTGCTGTTTTCACGACGCGGTATGGGATCGGCCCACTAGACGGGTGGACCTCGTTGGTTGGTATTTGCAGTTCTATTGACTATCAAACGAGACCTTATCGTGAGCTGATGGGCTGATTTCTGTGGATAATCTGATAGCGGGCTTCAAGCGTTTTTTACAGTGTTGGGTGTGAAAAGCCCAACGAGAGGAAAAAAGCGAAGGAAAGAAAGGCTCACAGTCACAGCGATGACGATGGATTAGGAGATTGAAAGAATAGGAGAGGGAGAAGAGGGATTGGAGGGATAAAGAGGTAGTTCAATGCTATGCACTGAACAAAGACGAGAGGGGTAGAGAAAGGAGGAGGGGGAATGAGGAGGCCGAGGGTGGTGTCACCGCCGCAAAAGAAGGAAGAGTTGATGGTGGAGGTTGACAAGGAAGCGAGCAAAGTGAACCCTCTCAACCATCGTGCCAAGACGTGTTGTAATCACGTGACGCATATCCTCACACCAATTCGGCGACCATATCCGCCGGTCCGATGGACGTCCTACCACACAGCTAAATTTTCAGATTTTGCTAGGAAAAGGAGCGATGTAACTAAAGGTTTTTTGTTGCCCTATCGTCGCGGGGTCACGGCCGATAGTGAGTGCCATAGTCTACTTAGGGGTGGTTTTTGGCTAAGAATAGTGGTTAATATACTTACCCATTGGTCTTTGTGATAACTTAGAGGAGGTTTCAGGATCCTAGTCTACCGCCAGTCTCATTGAAAATTTTCCGAGATCTCCTAACCAGGATTCCCAATAATTTTACACCTCTACAACATGTCCCACCTATCATAATTTTTTCTAGATCTCCACATTGTTGGACGGAAGTGTTTCTTGGCTGCTCGCCGCACATTTCCTCTATGGCAACGACTTCACAACCCTAACCCTCTTGGCATATCAACTACTCCGACACCTCAATGTTTGACTACTGGTTAGCCCTCCACATCAAACACCATATGCGACAATACCTGCGACGACTCCATGTTAGGGCGTTACCCCTATCATATGGAAATACCGAATGTCCTCGGCCAGAGCATACGCTCGGTTGAGTTCAGTTATCCTCGGCCAAAGTGGCACAATGGGCAATAGTGAAACTGAATGTGATGGAGAACACGGCATACGCTGGAAGTATGTGGATGCAGATCAGTATGATCTAGGGAAGGATAAAATGCAGCTTGTTTTCCCTTGTTAGTTGTTTTCATTCATTATCCAATCTGTCTCTCTTTCCTCTGTTACTCAGAGTTGGGTCATATCAGTCTTTCCCGTTTTTTATTCCTTATCGTTGTTCTTTGTGAGAATATTTCTCCAGTTAGGATATTGAAATTCATCTTTACATCTTTGCCTTGCCTAAGTCAACATTGCCCAAATCGCTGCCGTAATCCTTGTTGTTTAAAACACATCACGGAATACTGGTACTGGATTCCAGCTGAACATTCACACTTTCTACAGTTCCAGGTTTTGACCCGATTGCACAGCATCTCCCTACCTGAGCAAAAAAAAAAAGTCATTGCCAAGGCCTTCCACCACTTGCAAGCTTCTTTCAACCTTACTCTCTTAATACTGTGACCTAAGCTAGGGAAGGACAGAACTTTCGAAAGAAGATAAATGAGTACCGAATCTCTATGAGGGTCGATGCTAACACCTTTCCGGAAACACTCTCCCGTGAGGTCTTCCTACAATGGCAGGATTTCTTCTCCCCCTCTTTCCGCTCCCTTCTTTTACTAAAGACCCACCGCTGTCCCCACCACCACATGGTATGATGTCCCCCCATGGGTTCTAGGATCTCCACCTCCGTCGGCATCCCTGAATTCCACAAACTAGGTGCAGGCCTCTTCTTCAACCTCCAAACTCTAAACCTCCCTTACCGGGAGGCCGTCTTCGACATAAAAACTTCATCCGCACCAGTCCCCAACCTTTCTACAACCTTGCAAATCCCTACACCTTGGCCATTTACTCCGACAGTCACACACGCCTTGCTTATCACTAACGGCGAAGAAGAGCCTGAGCTTTCTTCACAAGTTCTTCACCGAGAACATCGACATGTGGGAACGCGCGGCAGGAGAAGCGGGCCAAAGCCAATGGCTCCTCCACGGGGCAGCTGTTCATTGATTGTCATGCTGCGTACCCGACCAATAGGACGAAGAAGCACCTTCTCGCCTGATGTGTTCTGTACGAGGCTTGCACCTGGTTGGTGAAGCCGAATATTGTATTCTTTGGGAAGAGCTTGCCGAGGGCAGGGGCAGTCAGGGTCCCAACCAGCACTGAGAGGGTGGGGTGATTGGTGGCCGGGTGGGTGATGTTCTTTTGCTGGGCGGGTGCGACGATGGAGTGAGAAAGCTTCTGGCAGAGCTGGGGTGGGTAGATGAGCTGAAGGAAGTTTGGGGGTTGGTCGGAGGCGAGAGTGAGATAAGAAGGCAGAGGCGGAGGCTGAGAGCGGTGAAGATGCCAAACCGGTAGAAAGCATAGAAGCCTAAGTCGGCTATTTAACGGAAGAGGTTGGGCGCAGCCTATCTGTCATTGACCATTGGAAGGACAATGTAATGAAAGCCCCCTCCACCTAAGAGACACTGATCGGCAGAATTGTCGAGGCCGACCTTCGCGGCGAGAACGGCGTAGTCACCCTCATGGACCAGGAGAAACTCCGCGGCGAACTCATAAACTGGTCCTTCCAAGGATAGCACTAACCTGGATACCGCCGCCCCAGACTGGGAGCATTTAGGAAAGAAAGTGGGTAGCATAGGGGGGTGAACAATTGTCACAAAATATCAGACAACTGGGTGTAGGTGAGGTTGTTTAGATTTACGGTTTTAAGTTTGCTCGACTTTCCGGTCGTTGTGGTATGTTAGCTGGTCAGCTGTTTTTGTTGACCAATAAATATGGATGATATACTTTGGTTTTTTCACATTAGACTTTTTCTGATCACGGGGCCCTGTTATAGTATCAGCCATCATGAATGGTCACTCGCGTCGTAGCCTACGGGTGTCTGTTGTTCGTTCGTGAAACCCGACTTGGAAGCCCGATAGATAAGTTCCGCATCGCACTACTTCTCGATCATATGCTTAAACTACTGGCACCCTTCTACCTTCCAGCACCTTGTACACCCCCGATCTAGCTTTTTTCATCTCCCCCATCACAAATCTTGTCGAGAGGTTGGGATGAGTGGTCGGGGTATACAGTACGGCGCGGCCCCCACAACGATTCACCCTGTCGGGCGTAGTTGGGGGGAAGTAGCATTTTTTCCACATCCAATGTCGTGTAGAACCAACTACACCATGAAACCGCATTACAACCTTGGCATCATGTAGAGGTGAAGTAAAATAAATCGTTCGGTAATGTGAAGAGAGAAAAGTATAAATGAAGGAATGATGGATAAAAAAACCAGCAGGAGATTTTCTTAGGTGCACGATTGAAAGGTCAGAATTCGCATATCATTTCTAAGTAGATAACAAGGCCCTTTTAACCCAAGATGATCTACATCTTGTCCGGTGCCTGTGTGGATGAAAACTTTCATCTCTGGTAAGGGGACTAAAGTCTTGTCCCTTTGAAACAACAAGGAAACAGAAAAGAAACAAGAGAGAAATTTTCACTGCAAGGAGATAGAGAGGAAACAGTACGGAGACAACAGGGTGATAACAGATTCAGACATCAAGTAAGGTATAACCAAAAGTTCGTAAAGATCATATAGGAAACCAATAGTAGGTATGAAATCGAAACTCAGGGACAATATTCCAACAAGAGCCATAAGAGAGGTCCCAGATAACAGCATCTTCCAATCAAAATGTTGTTGGCATATCAGCATGAACGCTTGCAAGATTCCCTTGTCAAGTAAGGGGGTGTTTGACCAGCCATTTCAGATTTAAGATGATGATTTGGGATCAGGTCTTGGCAAATTTAATGTAAAATATTACTTGGAAATTCTGACAGGTAAACAATTAACAGCCACATAATTGAAGCCAAACACTCGGTAATGGCCTTCCACCGGCTACAGGAAAGGGTGCCAGAGAGTGACAGCGGAGAATGACAACAGCAAGCATACTGAGTAGCTGTGGCCAATAAGATTAGCATGGGAATACCAAAGCGGAAGGAGATACCAGATAGAGAATTGGTATATGTGGTACTACAGTAGTAGGGGGATTGGATGATGCCTCCATTGCACTTTACATCTCTTGTATTTAGCATGGTGTAATGAGACTCCATGGGGTACTATTACAGTTAGTCAAACCTATGCCCATACTGGCGGCAAGAGACAACTGCAGTAGGAAAGGTAGTAAACTAGTGTACTGTTGGTTAGGTACCTCAGTCAGATATACTATACCATACTAAGAAGTATATAGGTACTAGTAAGGAGCAGGGGTTACCCTACTGTGTAGGGTAATCCAAGTAGTCAATTGAGGAGTTATCCGGGATTGCTTGATGGTAAGTCTTAGTAGAGTGACCCTACCTTTAGATCAGAGTTACCCTACTATGGAGCCAAGTTATCATACCTTGAAAGTAACATGTTATGCAGGACTTCAGGGGAAATACTAGATTGTCATGTGAAACTGTAACTGGTATGGGTACTCGGTTATTGGTTTTGTTTTATGTTTTGTTTTAAGTATCGCTTTGATACTTGGTTTGTTTTAAGTATCATTTGATACATGGTGTCACGAATGTGGCCTTGCATGGAAAGGGTTTTCACATGACTCATGATTATGAGTCATAGGTATGTTATTGTGTTACGCAGAGGACTCATTTAGGTCATATGACTTATTATGTTATGATTTGTTATGTTTCGCACATGACTCGATTATGAGTCATGAGACATGCACCTGGCGAGTCTGCCTTGCAAGTATGCCTTGCGGGTATACCTTGCGCATATGATTTATGTATTGCACATGACCTCATAATGAGGTCATGGGTTTCACGCATATGACTCAGTTGAGTCATATGACTTGTTTATTGCATTATGATTGGTTTATGAGTTTTCGCATATGACCTTGCTATGAGGTCATGGGTTTTGAGCATGTGACCAGTTTGGTCATATGACTAGTTTGTTATGATTTGGTTTCGCACATGTGACTACTTTTGGTCACATGACTATGGGCAGGAAGAATACTATAGAAGGAGGCCAATGCGGCCAAGGAGGATAGGTTCTTCACGCTTTGTTCTAAGTACTTTTTCTCGTCCTTGCCGTCGCTTTACCCTGAGTATTTCTTTCGCACCTACAGTGGGCCTTGATGCCTTGGATTCTGGGAGAAATATCTGAGTTCACTCAGTAGTTACTGGGGTTCTTAGTGTTAAGGCATGTTGGCGTTGCGTGGCAGACTACCTGTTTGCTTCTCATTTCGTTGCTTGCTGGTTATCTCATAATACAGGCACTTCGAGCTACTAATCAAGGTTGCTTATGCGCTCCTTCCAGTAAAATGTCGTCAGCTTCCTGTCTATTGTCTACTCGCAGGTTTCGCGTTTGATTGGGTGGAATTGAATATTGTGTTTGGGGGGATCACCTGTGTCATTCTCCGGGCCAGTTCATGTTGCTTGTTGGGTTTTAACGGAGTCCTTAGTTTTCACGATATAAAACGCCTTTGGGTTATACTGATGACCTTCCCAAGTATCAACTCATCGTACCAGCTGCAATATTCCTCAGGTGGCAGGGTGGTACCCGCCTGGCCCCTCCTCATTACATTTTCGTTTCTACAGTCAGAATCCTACTATGTTGTTTCTCACCTTTCCCTTGGAGTTTTGTCCTTGCGGTATTTACAGTAATTCAGTCAGGTGTCTCCTTCTCACCTCGGTGGGAATGGCTTGGACCCTGAAAAATCTTACCCCCTGGTGTGGTTTTTCATAGCTGCCTGGAGTGGTGTGGGATGATTGGCTACCAGACACTCGGATTGTCTGTGTGTTTGGGTGGTTCAGTTGTGGATTGTGGTTGGTGGCTTTACCCCTTGCAAGTGGAGCCTACCTTCTGTTAGTCTGCTCCTGTTCACGTACCCTCCCCCTTCATGTCATATCAGTTGGGGGTCCCTCTCGCCCGTCGTTTGGTCTGTATTGCTAGACCTGTGGGGCTGGCTTTGGCTGGCTCTACATACTCTTTCTCGGCTTGGTTGGACTTCGGTTCAACTCGATTGGATGGTGTGGCCGGTGCCAGTGCCTTCTGGTATTGGTGCTGCCTCCTTTGTGGCTCCCAGCTGTGGCTGGTGGGTCTCTCTTCGCTGTAAGGTGCTGGGAGTTGGGGCTTTGTTAGTGTGGCCAAGACCAGTGGCTGCCTAATAGGGCTAGGTATGGGCTGTCCTGTGGCTATCAGGTGGTTGATCTGTCTGAGGGGCTGGGGGACTGGATGGGCTCTGTGGCATCTGGCGTGTGGGCTTGTGGGGGGCTGATTGGGGGGGAAGAGGCACCTGCGAGTACCGGTCGGGCCTGAGTCAGGTTGGGGAAGCTCTAATTAAGTCTTTCCAGTCCGGCTTGGGCTGTTGGGTAAAGCTGCTGAGTGCTGTAAAGCTCCCCGATAGACTGGCTAGCTGATGGCTACCTGTGCAGATAGTGGGTTGTGACTACCTGGTTGGACTTGCTTGGGTCTTGAATGCTGGGTTTTGTTGGATTTGTTTGGTTTCTTTGGTTTGGCTATGTGTTTGGCAGGAGGAGGCATGGCACCACGGGTGGGAGATAGGTCCCACTGACCTTCTTTGTCTGTTACTACCTCTATGTATTTCCTACATTTATAATGTTTTATTTGGGGAATGAGCAGTAAGGTACAGGTCCTTCTCACTGGTATGCTCATCAGAGGCAACTGGCAAAGTAGGTTCATAGGGTCGATGGACTAGCATGCGAGTGTGAGAAGTTGACATGTTGGTTGCCTCCTCCCTGCTATTGTGTCACCTGTAGGTTTAGTTTATTTTTTGTTGGTTTTCCACTGTGGTGGAGGTTTTTATCAGACAGTTTTCAGACCAGGTGGTAGTGACTTTATGTTTGTTGGATGAGGAACCTGGTTGTGTCAGTCATTTGCTCGGCATCGGCTATGCTGTGTGCTGGTTGGCTTCATACCAGAGGGGCTACGGACTTGGACTGTGGCGGGCACTGGGTTGCTTGATAGTCTGCTAATTAGTTTCCGTGCGGGCATGACTCAGGGATGGTAGGTATGGGGCTGTAGACTTAGCTTGCCTGGGATTAGTGGTATCCCAGTTAGTGGTATCCCTGTGCCAGTGGGGGCTCGTTGTATGCCAGTATTAGTGGTACGAGTTTAAATACAATTAGATTGAATTCTAAGTACTTTTCCTACTTATTGCTTTAACGAATATAAAATCCCTTCACGATCTTTATCATTATTGCAACGTTTATAGTTACGCCAAGGAAAGCACTTCACGAAGAAGAGTTAGAGAAAGCTTACGATAGATGTTCCCAATAGAAGACAAAGGTCTTGTACTATTGGTAACGTTGGCAGAGGCCTAGTACTATCATAAGACTAAGGAAAGAAACAGAAAAAGGAGGGAAGTATCATTCCCCATCGCCAAGAACTTTCTATCTGAGGAGGGATCGTCACATTACAAAGTGTCACATAGAGTGACTCCAAACGATACCAGATGGTTTCCTTCAGCCCACACAGGGAAGGAGATGTCGATATCGATGATCAAAACCTTAACCTAGCGGGATTTAGCAACATCCTAGATCATGTTTCAGCAGAGCCCTCGAGGTCAGCAAGTCCAGTAAATCCAGAGAATGGATCACCTACCAATAGCTCGCCAACAGGAACTCCACAACCAGAAATGATGTTGGGATCAGCAGTACCTGGGCCACCAGCCCCAGCCGCTCTGGCATCAGGTGCCAATATACTTCGAATGACTGAAAACCAGTTTCAGATATTTCTTGCAGCAACACAAAATACAGGATAAGGAAATATTGAACGACTAAAAGCCAAAGAACCTGACACATATGAGGGAGCCGAAGATAAGTTACGAATATTCTTGGTACAACACGAAGGATATTTCTCCATCAAAGGATATGGAGAACATCATGACGAGATCAAGATTCCCTTTGTGGAAACTCTGCTAAGAGGACTCGATGGGCAATGGATTATGGCATTCCAAGATAGAAGGAAATAAAGGGACTGGGTCACCTATGCAGAATTCAAGGTGGCTGTAACCGGTACGGGTACTCGGCTATTGGTTTTGTTTTATGTTTTGTTTTAAGTATCGCTTTGATACTTGGTTTGTTTTAAGTATCGTTTGATACTTGGTTTTGTTTTATATTTTGTTTTAAGTATCGCTTTGATACTTGGTTTGTTTTAAGTATCGTTTGATACTTTGGTTTTGTTTTATGTTTTATTTTAAGTATCGCATTGATACTTAAGGAGTTTTACCAAACGGTATCGATTGATACCTTTGATTAGTTTCATTCATGCTAGACATGAACAGATTTGTGTATTTAAAGACCGCCTGTTTCTACAATAGAAAAGGCAGACTTCGACAGACAGTATTTCAATATACTTGGTTGAACGGTTACTTCTTTGTTCTCCAGTACACCCTCGAAGCCTCCTTTAGTTCTCAGCTCTTGCCTCCTCTCTGGAAGAGCAGGCCACCTGCCAACTATCGTACCTAATACCGATAATGTGATCAGCACCTTGCGAACACGTTACAGCAGCCCTATTCGAATAATTTGGCAATCCCAATGCTAAAGAAACTGCAAGATAAAAGTTAGAGAAACTCCAAGAAGGAAACCAAACATTTTTAGCATGCTGGAATGAATGTCGACTATTAAAATATGAAGAAGAATGAGATGATGTTACTCTCTGTATCATCCTGCTAAGAAACTGTAGTCAAAGACTATGAGAAGCATGGCGAATCTCTGACTTACGCTATACAACTTCGGAATGATTTGCAAAATGGGCAATCGATAAGGAAAGCAAGCTAAACCTGGTTCACAACAATTCGGAAAATACCATAGTGCATAGAATGGTTGAGTCATCTAGGAATATCGATGGAACCTTCTGATCATAAGTAATGTGAATTGAGAACAGCACATTACCACAAGGCGAACCAATGGAATTGGACAGAACAAGATCAGGACTAGCCTTGAACCTATCCAAGGAAGAATATGCTAGGAGGATGAATGGAAAACTCTGCCTGAGATGCAGGAAGGCAGGACATTAGATAAGGGAATACTGAAGCTGACTAGACAATGGATACTAAGGAACTAAGGCAGCAGGAAATAATCGTTTCCAATTCCAAAAGAAAATCAACATCCACCAGATGATGACCGAGGATGTATGGGCGGAAAAAGACGAAGGTCTCCAGTAAATAGTGGTCTGAGGGACCCAAGATATGGACCTGGAAAACCCATCAAGTTAGCGAACTACTACATGGCACTACATACACAAAGGAGAGAAGAAGACAGAGATCATGTGATGATCAAGACAAAGATACACAACAAAAAGCACAATGAAACAAGGATATATGCAATACTGGACTGGGGAGTGACCAATGATTTCATCGACAAAGAAATTTGCAACAAATACAGACTCCACACTAAAAAAGCGAAGAAAGTGATACAAGTCTACCTAGTGGATGGAAAGCCAAGCGCAATGGGTCCTATAGCCCATACGGTAACAGTACCTATAGACATTGACAACCATAGGGAAATGGCAACTTTTCAGGTAGCAGATCTCAAGAACCATGTGATAGTCCTAGGGATACCATGGTTACAAAAACATAACCTGATGATTGATTGGATCGAGAACAAGATGACCTTCATCAGTGAACTGTATGTGACATGATATCTCAACAGTTAACCAGTGGTCTACTCGACACCGATATGAGAAGCGGAAGAAGAAACTTTGCATGCAAAGTTTGCCGAGATCCGACAAGATAAGAGAGTCTGGATACAAAGGCTGGACCAAGGGGTAAAAGTGCCTACCAAGGGTGTAACAATCCCTCTTTGGACAGTTAGTTCTTGGCGATGGGGAACGATACGTCTCATTTCTGTCTTCTTCTTTCTTCTCCTTTCTTTGTCTTACGATAGCGTTAGGCCTCTACCTACGTTGCTGATAGTACAAGACCTTTGTCTTCTATCAGGAACCCCTATTGTAAGCTTTTGCTAACTCGTCTTCATGAAGAACTTTCCTTGGCGTAACGATAATGTTGCAATAAAGATAAAGATCATAAAGGTGTTTTATATTCGTTAAAGTAATAAGTAGGAAAAGTACTTAGAACAAAGTGTGAAGAACGTATCTTCCTTGGCCACATTGGCCTCCTTATATAGTATTCTTCCCGCCCGTAGTCATGTGACCTAAAGTAGTCACATGTGCGAAACCAAATCATAACAACCTAGTCATGTGACCAAAGTGATCACATGCTCAAAACCCATGACCTCATAGCGAGATTATGTACAACTCATAAACCAATCATAACGTAATATACAAGTCATATGACTCGACTGAGTCATATGCGCAAAACCCATGACCTCACAATGAGGTCATTTGCGAAACATAAATCATATGCGCAAGGCTTACCTGCAAGGTACACTCGCAAGGTATACTTGCCAGGCGCACGTCCCATGACTCATATTTGAGCCATGTGCGAAAGCATCACAAATCCCACACATAACAAATCATATGACCTGAATGAGTCATCTGTGTAAAATAATAACATACCTGTGACTCATAACTATGTGTCACATGAAAACCTCTTTCATGCCAAGCCACCTTCGTGACAAAGTGTTCCAAAGGTGTAGCAGGACTTAACCTGTATGCCAATAAAGAAACCAAGATACCTGCTAATAGGTAGGCAATGATAGCAACAGGAATAGCCATTGGACTACCAACAGGCACCTATGGAAAGATAGCACCCTGCAGTGGTCTAGCAGTTAAACATCGACTCATGACCATGGCAGCGGTGATCAACACTGACTATACAGGTGAAATCAAAGTGGTCTTGGCCAACCTGGCTCAAGAGGACTATGAAGTCCAGAAAGATGATCTAATCGTGCAGTTGATCATCGAAAAATCAACAAAGAGGATCTACACAAAGTAGATTAACTGGAAGAAACTACAAGGGGATACAAGAGATTTGGAAGCGCAGACCAAAACCATCCTGATACAACAAAAAGAATCGAGATCAAGGAGATCACAGTACAAGTCTTTGGATAGTACTATCGAAGAGAAGATATGACAGGAATTCTCAAATGGATACATGAAGACGAAAAAGCGGTCCTAGCAAAAATCAACATCAGCCCGGAACTAGCAATACAAGACAAGAAATACCAAAGCAAAAAAGGATGGAAAGAATTGATTCTAAAAGAATATCATCAATTCATGAATCTATTCCAAGAAGAGGATGCTAGAGTGCTACCACCCTAAAGGCCAGGAATCAACGATGAGATTCAGCTCCACAAAGATGAAAAAATGGAAAAACCAAAAGAGATTCCGTACAAGAAGTTATACCCACTAGGAGAAGCAGAGCTCGAAGAACTTAGAAAGTATATCGAGCAAAACCTAAAGTGCGGATGGACCAGAAACTCCTTCACATTAGGAGAATCTCTGATACTATTCGTCAAAAAAAGGTTGGAAAGATGAGACTCTATGTAGACTACAGAGCCCTCAATTCAGTTACCAAGAAAGATTGATATCCACTACCTTTAATTGGAGAAGCACGGGATAGGCTAATGTCAGCAAAATACTTCACCAAGCGCGATATCAAGGACGCATACCATAATATACGCATCAAAGCAGGAGACAAATGGAAGACAACATTCGCCTCAAGATATGGAATGTTTGAATACTTGGTTATACCTTTTAGGCTAACCAATGCATGGGCTTCATTCCAAAGATAGATCAATAAGGTACTCAACAAGTACCTCGACATATGTTGCATCGTATACTTGGATGATGTACTAATCTACTCAGAAAACATGGAATAACATGAGAAGGATGTCAGCAATATCATGGCCGCAATACAAGGATCAGAAATGAAGATCAAACCAACGAAATGTGAATTCCATAAAGAAGAAACTGAATACCTGAGATTTATCATCAATTGGAGTGGGGTCAAGATCAACCTAGTCAAAACAACAGCAATATGGGATTGGGCCAAACCAAACAAAAAAATGGATGTTCAATGCTTTATGGGATTCTGCAACTTCTATTGAAGGTTCATAGAAGAGTTTAGCAGGCTTGCAAAACTACTCTATAATCAGGCCAAGAAAGACAAGAAATGGGAATGGGGAGAGACAGAACAAAAAGAATATGATGCCATCTGGACACATCTGACATCAGCACCAATACTGATATACTTCAACCCAACCTGAAGGACAATGATTGAAACGGATGCCTCAAAGTATGTATGTTCAGGCATACTATTGCAACAATACGAAGACGGAAAATGGAAGCCCGTGTCTTACTGATCGAAGACAATGACCCCTGCAGAATGCAACTACGATGTTGCAAACAAAGAACTGTAACCGGTATGGGTACTCAGTTATTAGTTTTGTTTTATGTTTTGTTTTAAGTATCGCTTTGATACTTGGTTTATTTTAGGTATTATTTGATACTTAGTTTAGTTTTATGTGTTGTTTTAAGTATCACTTTAATACTTGATTTGTTTTAAGTATCACTTTGATACTTGGTTTGTTTTAAGTATCGTTGGATCCTTAGTTTTATTTTGTATTTTGTTTTAAGAATCGCTTTGATACTTGGTTTGTTTTAAGTATCGCTTTAATACTTGGTTTGTTTTAAGTATCGTTTGATACTTAGTTTTGTTTTATGTTTTGTTTTAAGTATCGCTTTGATACTTAATTAGTTTTACCAAAGTGTCTAAATTGATACCTTGGATTAGTTTCGTTCATGCTAGACATGAACAGATTTGTGTATTTAAAGACCGCCTGTTTGTACGATAGAAAAGGCAGACTTCGACAGACAGTATTTCAATATACTTGGTTGAACGGTTACCTCTTTGTTTCTCAGTACACCCTCGAAGCCTCCTTTAGTTCTCAGCTCTCGCCTCCTCTCAGGAAGAGCAGGCCACCTGCCAACTATCGTATCTATTACTGATAAGGTGATTAGCATCTTGCGAACATGTTACAATAACTATTAGCAATAGTTCAAGCATAAAAGAAATGGTGGAGATACATTCTGAATAATGACCATCCAGTCCGAGTTCTAACCAACTACAACAATCTGGTCCATTTCATGACCATGAAGGAATTAAACGACAGCCAGATAAGTTGGATGGAACACCTCAGTAAATACCACTTCAAAATTGAATACCGGGCAGGCAAAGAGAGTGTAAAGCCAGACACTCTTACCAGGATTGCAAGCAATAAACTACAAACAAAAGAAGATGAAATGATAAAACAAAAAACATGGACACTATTACTAAAGACCTACTTCGAGGCAATGGAGGTTATCCAATTCACATCAACAGAAGAAAAGGAAATTGAAAAGGTAAACGAAGGAGACAAAACAATTTAGGCAATATGAGAAGCTGTAACCTGTATGGGTACTCGGTTATTGGTTTTGTTTTATGTTTTGTTTTAAGTATCACTTTGATACTTGGTTTGTTTTAAGTATCATTTGATACTTGGTTTTGTTTTATGTTTTGTTTTAAGTATCGCTTTGATACTTGGTTTGTTTTAAGTATCGTTTGATACTTTGTTTTGTTTTATGTATTATTTTAAGTATCATTTTGATACTTGGTTTGTTTTACCAAAGAGTATCACTTGATACATTTGATTAGCTTTGTTCCTACTAGACATGGACAAGACTTCTGTATTTAAAGACGGCCTGATCCCACAATGGAAAAGGCAGACTTCGACAGACAGTATTTCAATATATTTGGTTGAACAGTTACTTCTTTGTTCCTCAGTGCATCCTCGAAGCCTCCTTTAGTTCTCAGCTCTCACCTCCTCTTTGGAAGAGCAGGCTACCTGCCAACTATCGTATCTATTACCGATAATGTGATTAGCACCTGGCGAACACGTTACACTTTTCTTAACCTCAGCAAGTAGTTAAGAACCTGTCTCCAGATTTAGGCCTGATCAACCTATTGATATCCACCTTAGAACGCTGGTGGAGACAAGGGGCAGAATCACAGCATATTCGGCTTCCTCTCAAAACCAACATAGAGTTATTGACAACTAGGAGTGGGAAGCAAATCCCACAGCAAGACCTTACAAGAATGATACAACTCCAGCACTCTGCTAAGAAGCCAGGAGAACCTGCAAACATGGAAGACACACAACCCCCAGGAGAATTCCTTTCTACACCAGCAAAAAAACCTTCCTTTGAACCTCTGATCGACAATGAATCTAGTAGTGAATCGGATATGGCTAGTACCAGTGGAGGGCCTTCAGGAGGTGGAAAACCTTGGGCTCGACCTGAAGCAGAGGAAGTACCTGAAGCATTTGAACCTTGTAATGTGTTCGCAAGGTGCTAATCACGTTATTGGTAATAGATACGATAGTTGGCAGGTGGCCTGCTCTTCCAGAGAGGAGGCGAGAGCTGAAAACTAAAGGAGGCTTTGGTGGTGTATTGAGGAACAAAGAAGTAACTGTTCAACCAAGTATATTGAAATACTGTCTGTCGAAGTCTGCCTTTTCTATCGTAGAAAAAGGCGGTCTTTAAATACACAAATCTGTTCATGTCTAGCATGAACGAAACTAGTCAAAGGTATCAATCGATACACTTTGGTGAAACTAATTAAGTATCAAAGCGATACTTAAAACAAAACATAAAACAAAACCAAGTATCAAACAATACTTAAAACAAACCAAGTATCAAAGTGATACTTAAAACAAAACATAAAACAAAACCAAGTATCAAATGATACTTAAAACAAAACCAAGTATCAAATGATACTTAAAACAAACCAAGTATCAAAGTGATACTTAAAACAAAACATAAAACAAAACCAAGTATCAAACGATACTTAAAACAAACCAAGTATCAAAGTGATATTTAAAACAAAACCTAAAACAAAACCAAGTATCAAATGATACTTAAAACAAAACATAAAACAAAACCAAGTATCAAACGATACTTAAAACAAACTAAGTATCAAAGTGATACTTAAAACAAAACATAAAACAAAACCAAGTATCAAACGATACTTAAAACAAACCAAGTATCAAAGTGATACTTAAAACAAAATATAAAACAAAACCAGTAACCGAGTACCCGTACCAGTTACAAACCTTCTAAGTTACAACTCCACCTCCCAGTAAAGTTTGCAGGAGAAGGAAAAGACCTCCAACCTGAAGCTTTTTATTGATTGGTAACTGAACTCACACACTACCTTCTCCTACATGGGAAAGATGTGGAAGATCCTACAACTAGACTATACATTGGATCATTCTGTGAAGGAAAGGCAACCGACACATACCACTAATGCTATAAGGAATATGGCGGAAATGTAAGATTAAGAGGATCCACTGTTCTCGATTACCTGAAAGGCCAATTCCAATCCGCTATCACCAACGACCTCCTATACATTAAATTCAACCAGCTCCAGCAAGTTAATAGAATGCATGTCAAGAGAATCACCAATGTAGCTACGGACTTAATGATGTATAAGGACTGAATTAAGAATGAAAGTATTTCCAACTACATCCTTAAGACACAATTCTATGATACTATGCATCCTACCCTCTGGTGAGAGGTAGAACCACTTGAGGAAGACGACAACAATATTGCAACAATCATGGTAAGAGCACAACAAAAGGATGCAATCCTCCATGAAACCAAGGTATACAAGACACAGACATCCTCTAGCATGAATAGCCAACCACCAGACAAGCCCTCCAGCAACTCTAAAGATGATACCCCATGAGTTTTCAAGAAGAAAACCAAATCCTCTCAAGAACGGAGACAGCAGAAAGGAGAATGCTTTGAATGCGGGAAAACAGGACACATGGCAAGGAACTGTCCTACAAAAAAAGGGAAAGAAAAAGGGATTAAGCAAGAGGCATCGGCCAATAATATTGAGAAAGATATTGTTGATGCCCAATCCAGAGAATATGAGGAGATTGATATCGGATCTATCGATGTGGAGTGCAACAGTTTCCGACCTCGGGCTACATTTAAAGCACACACCACCCTGGAAAGTACTATTCTGATCCATTCTAAGAATGCTCGAGTCCTATTCGACACTGGCTCGATCGGAAGAGACATGATCAGCAATGCCTTTGTCTCTGTCCATGGACTCCCAACTCGAGACCTTAACCAACGCATACCAGTCAATATGGCAGTGAAGAGATCACGATCCACAAGCCATAAAACCTACAGTACAACTATTTGACTTGATTCTGCTGTCCTACCCTCCTAGGAAATGCTAGTCGGAAACTTAGCCAAATATGATGCCTTGATAAGGATGCCATTCCTGAATCGCTATAAAGCTGTAATTAGGTATGGGGAATCAACCATTGATTTTCCAGATCAGAAGGTCAGAGTTGCTTGCAAGCCAACAAGTGGAGAGTACCAAGCCGCAGTCTGTGAAGCAACTGCCCAAAGCCTATTGAATGAATACTCTGATGTTTTCCCTGATCAGATTCCCAAAGAGCTACCGCCTATGTGAGAGGTGAACTACCATATCCGTCTCCGAGACCACTCTAATCTTAAAAACCAACCTACCTACTCGATTCCTGACGCATACAAAAACCCACTATGTGACTGGATAAACCAACAACAAAGAAGAGGAGTCATCTATCGAGTGGAAGCACCAGGTGCCGCGCCTATGTTTGTCCAACCCAAAGCAGATAGTAAAAGAATCCGCCACTTGGTTGATGTTAGGCAGAGACAACTTGATAGACTTCAAGATTGTCTAAGCCAATGGAGATTTGTTTTTTAGACGGAGATTGTCTATGAAGGCTCGGACTTGACTCGCTTCATTTATGACTACTAGGAGCAAAGTAAGGTAGGTAAAGTAGGGTAGAATCATAAAAACAATATTATATTGTTAAGGTCTCTTCTCTATTGCTTGATAATGTCTAAAGCTTGAGAGGCACTTCGATATTTATCTTCCATGTCTGAGTGTTCGCGGACTACATCTATTTATTATACTATTATGTATTTCTTCAATCTTAATGTCGCAACGTCGAGTTTTCTTCCAAGGTGTGAACACCTGTGGATCCTGAAAACCATCACACCCTCTTCAGTAATTACAATATTTCTTCTTACGAAACGTACTGTCCCTAATCGTAATAACCTTATTAGCAGTGTCTTTAGACTTATGGCCTAGTTCTTAAGTCGAACTGAGTTGGCTCCAATTGTCTTCGCCATGGATAAAATGATCAGTCTTATCCACGGCTATAGCTGCAAGGATGGTCATCATTACAACCATCGTAGGTCATTTGACTCTGATCCTTTGTAACTCCATACCCAATCAATAGATTTTCTTTGGATGACTTCCTATTAACTCGCAGGAAGCCACTCCACTAGACTGGTAATTAATCCCTCTGTTGGCAACCCTTGGTTGCTCTCGGGTAGTAGGTTTCAGTAACCATTGTAGTATTGAGAATCACCCCATGGCTACGACATATGCCGAAACCCACCCTTATGCAACCGTGAAGTTTGTTGGCTTCTTTGGTAGTGTCTTTTGGAGTTCTAGACTCTTCTGGTATATGTAATTGTATTGGTCTCTAGTAGAGATCCTTTACCATTTGGTACCATCTCTTTGTGTGAAATCGTCCCGTTACTTACAACCCATGCCAAGGGTGTCATGTTTTCGAAGCCAAGTAACTCTCTGCGTGGTTGACGGAATTACTCCGTTCCACTTCCCAGGGCTAGCCGAAGGTCCTCTCTCATATATCCTGCAAACAGGATCCGGTCGGACTGACGGCGACGACATACATAGTATTATTCTAACACCTTCAATTCTGTGGTGATATAGTCACAGGGCGCAACTGAGATTGATATATATGATGACATGCGGGCCCTGTAAGGGAGCCGGAGGGGGGTGTTGGAGACCAGAGATTCTGATTCCGAGTGGTTCAGGGTATGCGGGGTATAAAAGGCGCTGCGAGCGCGATCTGGTATTCCTAACAGTTGACCCAAAACTACGAAATTGAAACACGGTTATGGACAGGCCCCCTATTCAAAATCAAATCCAGATTCTGAATGCAGTTGGCCGGGCTAGATCCCCAAAGCAAGATTGACCTAAGCAAAGCTTATTTCCAGAAAGTATTAGATCTTGAAAGCAAACCCTACAACAGTTTCAAAACACCCTTCGGAAGTTTCATTAGCCGAGTTATGTTATAAGGTGATATGAATACGCCCGCCACCTTTATGCCAATTATGGAAAAGCTCTTAAGTGACTACCTCCACCATTTTGTATAGGTTTACATCAATGATATTCTCATTTTCTCAAACTCCAAAAGGGAACATACATACCATATAGGTTTGGTTTGTACCAGACTAAAGGAACCGAAGTTCTACACTAGTAAGAGTAAATCAATTCTATTTGCCGATAAACTCGATCGCCTTGGACATGTGATAGATGATGAAAGAAGTCATGCAGCCTCCAGAAAGATCTCCTGATAAAACAGAATGGACAACACCCCAAAATCAGAAGGAACTCATGCGATTCTTAGGATTGGTCAACTATATCTCCCAGTTCCTACCATACCACACCACTGTGACAGCACCCCTCACAGACCTTACCAGCAATGCAGAATTTGTCTAGACCCACACCAATGACCAAGGCTTTATCAACATCAAGGAATTGATTAAAAACGCCAAGGTTATAAGACCTATTGACTACAGTAAACCAGATCCGATATGGCTGATTACTGACGCATCAGATGTTGGATTGGAAGCATGGGTTGAACAAGGAGCCTCTCATGAAACGGCAAGACCGGCGGCATTACACAGCAGGAAGTTCACTAACTCACAAATGAACTATGGAACGACGGACAAGGAAGCCCTTGCTGTGATTGATGCTCTCGCCACTTTCAACCATATTATAATGGGTAATACCTTCACCATCATTACTGACCACCAGCCTCTCACTAATCTTAGGACAGAAAAGGTACCTGGAAGGAGAACCACATAATGGATAGGTGAGATCAGCAAATACGATGCTAAGCTCATCTATACTCCTGGAAGAACGAACTATTTAGCTGATACTCTCTCCAGCCTATATGAGAATCAAGAACTCACAGACCCTCCTCTTGTTCATGACCACGTAAGAGAAAGCGAAGGCAGTCCTAACGACACCTCCTCTGAACATGAACTATCGATAGCTACAGCCAGCTCTGCCGCTCCCTCCAATTCTTTCACTTATACCATGTACAGAGCTGCCGAAACAGAACGAGAAAAAGACATTGATGACGGGTGGAAGGATAATCCCTAGAGATCTTTCCGAGCTTACCTTGGTCCAGTGCA
>NW_003298797.1:295577-305406 GCF_000151645.1 Tuber melanosporum | reverse complement strand
GAAGGATGATTGCACCCTCCACAGCACACCTCCTCACCAGCTTGAACAAAGCAGACTCCACTGGTCCCAATGTTACCTCGATACCTGCCCCTTTCACGCGACTGAAATTAAAATCAGCAACAGATACCAGCGACCATACTATATGTCTGCTGATGATTCCAAAAATACCAGTTTGGACACTGCAGAAGGAGCAGAAGAGGTAATAGATGATGTTAATAATGAATCAACCCAACCACACCTCACCCTTAGTCCCGCCCCAAGACAATACCAAGGTCTTGAAGAACTCAAACAAGCAGCAGTCTGCATAGATGCAATATCATACCTCGACCCCCCACAGCCAGCACCACCATCCTCTCCTCCCATAATCAATTTACGACCACTATATGGTGGATCCTTACAAGTATACAACAATGAAACCATTGTTTCTGTCATGCCTCCCGCAATTCCCGAGCATCGCCGACAACTCTATGAAATCTTTGACGAAGAGAAAGCCTCAGTCCAACTGACAAGAGGATTTCTCATTGAGGATGAACGAGATGTTAGATCAATTACAAAAGAATTAACCCCCTCCTTTTGAAGTGAAATGATAGCAGGATATTGCCATGACCCGATCTATTTGAAAGCGATGGATAGTTCTAGACATGGAGACCTCGCCCTCTACAACATATCCCATGGAATGGTCTATACCAGCACCCCGTATGGTGAACATTGTCTATATATTCCGAAAGGCCATATGTTCAATGGAATGACTATTAGAGAATATTTCATTACCCAAATCTACAATAAAGGATACCATAGTGCAGACCACGACCTCCAATATGCCTTAGAATAAGTTTACTAGTCTGAAATGTGAAAGGACTTTCGCGATTTCGTCAAACAAAGTTAACTCTGTCAAGCGAATAAGGACGATCACAACTCCCTGAAGGGAAAGCACAGACTGTTCAGTTACCTTGCAACATATTCAAATCCTATGCCATCGATTTCGCAGGTCCATTCAACAAGTCCAGTAGATATAACACCATCTTAGTAGACGTGGATCCGTTTTCTGGATACAAATAGTTGATACCAATGAAGGTTACTGATTCCTCCAAAGACACCTGGAATAACCTCCAATGATACCTATTCACCCCCGATGGATACCCATTATCTATTGTCAGTAATGCTGATCCCTGTTTCACCGCCAGATTCTGGAAGCAAACCTTGACCTCCCTTGCAATCAACCATATTATGGCTGCTCCTGGACATCATGAGACTAATGGCTAAGCAGAATGAAAAATCCGCGAAGTCAAGACCGGAATTAGGAACATGATCAATCAATGACAAACCATGTGAGAACCAACCCTTGTTGAGCTCGCCACATATATCAGTGCCAGGAAATTCAGACACCTTAGCAATCTCTCCATACAAGACAATCTTCAGCCACCAATACTCCCTCCTACCTACAACTCTATTTAAGAACTCCTCAGTCCCTGCCTCTGATAACCACCTAAATCGCCATCATGCCATTCAGAATGATGCCTTGCAAGCTGTTAAAGCTGCCTGATTCTAAAGCACCACTACTACTTAGAGGCAACGATGCAAACATGTCCCTATTCCTCCAGGAGATATACTCATGGTGCATGGAAACATGTTCATTACCAATGTTGGATGCAGCAAGAAACTACAACCCCGATGGCGAGGACCCTTCAAGGTCTTATCATTTGACAAGCATACAGAGAATTACACTGTCCAGCTGGATGGACGCATGTACTGCCATAATACTGCAATTATCCACGCCTCTGCTGTCAAGCTATTCCACTCAAATGATGATTCCATGTTCCCTGGAAGAATCCACTCCAGACCTGCAGCTATCAATATTGATAAAAAGGATGAATGGGAAGTTGAAGAAATCTGAGACTACCGTCTTTGGCATGGAAATGATCAGTTCCTAGTCAAATAGAAAGAATACCCAACATGTGAAAATCGCTGGGAACCACTAGAAGGACTAAAGTACACTATGGATATGGTGAATGAATGGTGGAAAGATAACATGCCAAATGAATTTCTCCCTCCAACGATAAATTATGTCACTATGTGCTGAATACCAATGAGGCCAGGGACTGAGCGATGGCAGATAGAACTCGAAGCTAGAGATGGGTTTTGGGCAACATATTTTGAGTCAGAATTCGAAAGCAGTGATGAGGAAAATTAAGCTATGGAGTAGGCTCTCGACAACCTTATCTGATTACCATCTACCATCTGAATACTATATCATTATCAAATTATGTGGAACTTAATGTGAGGCTGTGAGAGCAGATTGTTGGACTGTAGTTCAACCGCGATGTTATCCAACTTGGAGACTACTTCGAAGTCCTCCGGATAGACTACTGTCCTGATTGCGACAATGCTTAAGTTGATGTACAGTGTGAAGCTGGTATTCATAACTACTGTGACCTGCATTTCTTTGAGTCTAAATGTTTTCTTAGGATTTCTTCTTGTCCCTGGTATGATATTTATGATTAAGAGCTGATAGCAGAAACTGAAGCCTTTAGTTTTTCAGACTCCTCTTTGGATGATTATTAGGTTTTATTTGTTGAAACAGTTGTTTTATTTTAGGGAATGTAACCGGCATGGGTACTCAGTTATTGGTTTTGCTTTATGTTTTGATTTAAGTATCGGTTTGATACTTGGTCTGTTTTAAGTATTACTTTGAGACTTGGTTTGTTTTAAGTATTGCTTTAATACTTGGTTTGTTTTAAGTATTGTTTGATACTTAGTTTTGTTTTATGTATTGTTTTAAGTATCGTTTTGATACTTGGTTTGTTTTACCAAAGAGTATCGCTTGATATCTTTGATTAGCTTCGTTCATGCTAGACATGGACAGGATTTGGGTATTTAAAGCCTGCCTAATCCCACGATGGAAAAGGCAGACTTCGACAGACAGTATTTCAATATACTTAACGAAGCGGTTACTTCTTTGTTCCTCAGTACACCCTCGAAGCCTCCTTTAGTTCTCAGCTCTTGCCTCCTCTCTGGAAGAGCAGGCCACCTGCCAACTATTGTATCTATTACCCATAACATGATTAGCACCTTGCGAACATGTTACAGAAGCATTACAGGAAGGAAGAAAGGAGATGAATGGAATCGATCTTGGTTTATGTCAATGGGAGGATGGAAACATGTAGTACAATAGAAAACAATAGATTTTTGAAGAAGAAAAGATAAGAACAGACATCATATGACAACACCACGATATCCAAACAGCAGGACAAGGAGGAATGGCGAAAACCACAGAATTTATCACCAAGTCATTCTATTGGCCAGGACTGTGCGAAGATGTTGAAAGATATGTCAAGAATTGCGACATATGCCAACTGACAAAACCAGCTAAACACGCACCATACGCATTCCTGAAATCGAACGAAGTTCCCAAACGACCATGGGAAACAATTACTATGGATTTCATCACAAACCTACAGTTATCAGAGAAATGCGATAGTATCCTGGTCGTGGTAGATTGTCTGACCAAAATGAGTCATTTCATTTCGGTCAGAAAAGATATGAATACGAGGGATTTTATACAAACATTCTTCCGAGAGGTCTTCCAACTTCACCACCTCACAAAGAATATCATTACTGACCGAGGAACATTGTTCAGATCAGGACTGTGGAAAAATGTAACCCAAGAAATGGGGATACAAAATGGGCAGAGCACAGCATTTCACCTACAAATAGATGGACAAATGGAACATGTAAATACAATACTCGAACCATATTTACAGGCCTATGTCAATTACCAACACGATGGTTAGTACAAACTACTATTAATGGCGGAATTCACATACAACAATAGTAAAGAAGAAAAAATTGGCACGATACCCTTCTTCACGAATTACGGACAATATCCACAAAGTCAGGCCATATCCCCTATGATTAACAGTATAATACCGGATAAAACAGACATGGGAATACTACATGAGACATTACAATATGAAATGAGTCAAGCACAATAACGGCAAAAAGAACAATACGATAAACACTGAAGACCAGATCTAAACATACTACCTGTAGATATGGTATGGCTAATACCACACAATATCCATATGATGCGACTATCAAAGAAATTGGACTACAAGCAAATCGGGCCATTCAAGATACTAGAAAGAGTAGACAACCGAGCTTATAAACTCGACCTTCCCCCCTTAATGCGAATATACAACATATTCGACATCTTACTCCTCGAATTACACATGGACAATAAGTTTCCCTTATAAATAATTATTCCTCCTCCTCAGATTGATCTCAATGGAGAACCAGAATACGAACTCAATGAGATAGTCAATTCTCACTTCTTCTACAGAAATCTACAATACCGAGCCAAGTGGATCAGTTACTTACCAGAACACCATATAACTTGCTACTCCACACACAACTTCAAACAAGCACAAGATACCATCTCAACCTTCTACCAGCAATACTCAGGCAAGCCCGATCAAGGTAACGATCACATTCAACCAAGAAAAAGGTGAGAGAAAGCCTCCTACACCATTGCAACCACACAAGGGCAGGGACGATAGCCCCCACCAAACCACACCAACCAGCCCCGAATACTCATTCATGTAGCTGACCGACGAAGAACTCAAGAAAAGGGAAAAACAAGCACAGCATAATGCCATGTCATAGACGGTATGCGATGATGATAGATGTCCCACACACTATGGAGATAAGGAAGGCTCAGGGTAGTTCCTGAGCGAATACAAAAAGTATGGTCCGCGCCCGGAACCTGCCCTAAAGTACTGGAAATAGTGCTTCAACAATATGTGCAAGATGTACAGGATGAAGAAAATCAGTGCGGAATACTACACGGAGAAGGATGGGACAAAGAAAGAGTAGGACAAAAAGGACGCCACGATATGGCAGAGAGCTAGGGCCTCGAGGATGATGCCCAGGGAGGGGGGAGCCGAAAATTCATCTACGGAAACGGAACCAGATACCAGAAGCCTGCACAGGCAAATCAGAGGACTCTGGGAACAACTTCGCCAGGCCCAGGCAACAATCTCACCAAATAAAAAAACAATTACAGAGCTAGGACAGCTAAATGACAGTCAACAGTGCATAATCGAGAAGGTGAACCTTATTTTGGAAATGGTGAGGATATGATGGCAGAAAGAGGACAATAAGTTCAATAGGCTTTGAAGGTTCATATGTTCAGCAGGATGGGAACTAGTAAAACTTGGTGATAAAGCCTGATAGGACTCAGGCATAGGGGGAGAGGAGCGAATGTCACGAACATGGCTTGGCATGGAAAAGGTTTTCACATGACTCATAATCATGAGTCATAGGTATATTATTGTTTCACGTATCTGACTCATTTGGGTCATATGGCTTATTATATTATGATTTATTATGTTCTGCACATGACTCGATTATAGATTATGGGACATGCGCCTGGTGAGTATGCCTTACAAGTGTGCCTTACAGGTTTGCCTTGCACATATGATTTATGTTTTGCACATGACCTTGTTATGAGGTCATAGGTTTTATGCATATGACTCAGTTGAGTCATATGGCTTTTTTATTGTGTTATGATTGGTTTATGAGTTTTCGCACATGACCTTACTATGAGGTCATGGGTTTTGAGCATGTGACCACTTTGGTCACATGACTAGTTTGTTATCATTTGGTTTCGCACATGTGACCATGTTGGGTCACATGACTATGGATGGGAATAACTTTATATAAGGAGGCTGATGCAGCTGAACAGGATAGATTCTTCATGCTTTGTTCTAAGTACCTTTCCTACTTATTACTTTAACTAATATAAAACCCCTTCAGCATCTTCATCTTTCTTGCAACGTTTATAGTTACGCCCAGGAAAGCTCTTCACGAAGAAGTGCTAGAGAAAGCTTATGATAGGTGTTCCGATAGATGACGAAGGTCTTGCAATGTCGGTAACGTATGCAGAGGCCTAGTACTATCGTAAGGCTAAGGAAAGAAACAGAAGAAGGAGTGAAGTATCATTCCCCATCGCCAAGAGCTAACTATCCAAAGAGGAATCATTATAGATCCTTCTAAGTAAAAGGTTCTATCTCCCCCAATCGAACGGGAAACCTGCGAGTAGGTACTAGACAGGAAGTAAAAGACATTTTACTGAAAGGGGCTTGTAAGCGACCATGATGAAGTGCTCAAAGTGATAGTATCGTGAGAAACTATCAAGCGATGAAACGAGAAGCAAACTACTGGTCTGCCACGTAACTCTAACAGTCCTCAACACCGAGAACCCCAAGAACTACTGAGCGAACTCAGATATCTCCTCTAGAATCCAAGGCGTCAGTGTCCACCATGGGTGTGAAAGAAATTCTCGGGGCGAAGCAATGGCAAGAACGAGGAAAAGTACTTAGAACAAAGCGTGAAGAGACTATCCTCCATGGCCATGCTGGCCTCCTTATATAGTACTCTTAACACCCCAAGTCATGTGATCTCAAGTTGTCACTTGTGTGAAACCAAATCATAACAAACTTGTCATATAACCAAAATTGTCACATGCGCAAAACCCATAACCTCGTAGTAAAGTCCTTTGTGAAAACTCATAAACCCTTAGAACACAATAAACAAGTCACATAATCCAAAGTGGTCACATGTGCGAAACCCTTGAACTTATAATGAGATCATGTGTGAAACATAAATTATATGTACAAGGCATACCTGCAAGGCATTCATGCGGGGTTCACTTGCCAGCCATATATCCTATGACTCATATTTGTACCAAGTGCAAATCAGAACAAATCATAATATAATAAGTGCTATAACCCAAATTAGTTATACGCAAGAAACAATAATGTACCTATGACTCATAATCTGAGTTACATGAAAACCTATTCCATGCCAAGCCACCTTCGTGATATTTGCTCCATTCTCCCATAGTCTGAGTCCTTTCAGGCTCTTTCTCCAAGCTTTAATAGTTCCTGTCCAGCTACTCGTATGGACCCCCAGATACAAGTAAACTTGTCGTTTGCTGTCCACTATATTATCCTCATTCATTGCAAGGTATAGTTTGCTATTTCGATCGTGTGCTGCTGTTGGTCATTCAGCCGACCTAGCTCTGTGATCGTTTTTTCCTTTACAAAATTTGTGGCCTCAGCCTGACTTAGACGTTCACTGAGTCCTTAGATTTGCCTATGTAGGCTCCTGACGTCCAGTTCCGCATCAGCAGAGGGGTTTTGGGCTCCTCTCTCCCTGGGCCATGTACTCATGGCGGCAGTCTTTTTCACATCCTCTTCTTCCTACTCTTTCTTGCTTCCTTCCTTTTGCGAATAGTACACTACAGAGACCTTTTTTGCCCTGTATATCCTCTACATGTTTTTGAAGCACTGTTGCCAGTACTTCAGAGTATAGTTCAGGTGTGCACCACACTTTCAATATTCTCTCAGGAACTATCCTGAGTCTTCCTTGATACCAAAGTGAGTTTGGCATCCGTCATCATAGTATACGGTCCATGATATGGTGTTATGTTGCACTTATTCTTCCCTTTCCTTGAGTTCTGTGTCGGTCGAGCCCATGAACAAGTATTCGGAGCTTGTCAGTATGATGTAGCTGAGGCTATCGCCCAAGCTCTCATGTGGTTACATGAGTGCGAGAATGTTCCCCTCGCCTTTGACCTAGTTGAACCTGATCATTACCTGGGCCGGGCTTGTCCAGATATTGCTGGTAGAAGGTTGAGAGGTCATCCTCTTCATTTTCAAAATTGTGTGCATAATACTTAGTTTTATCATATTTTGGTGAATCACTGCCCCACTTGGCTTAGTATTAGAGATTACTGTAGAAGAAGTAGGAATCAATTATCTTGTTGAGTTGGTATTCTCGTTCTCCGTTGAATTCGATCAGAAGAGAAGGAACAATCATTGGTTAGGGAAACCTGTTATCGTTGTATAGTTCTAAGAGTGAGATGCAGAATGTATTATATATTCGCATCAAGGGAGAAGATTGTGCTTATAAGCTCCATTGACTACTTGTTCTAGTATTTGGAATGGTCCTATTTTCTTATAGTCTAAGTTCTTTGATAATCATATTGTATGGATATTGAGGGGTCACAACTATACCATATCTCTAGGCCGTATATTTGGATCAGGCCTTTAGTACTTATCGTATTGTTCTTTTTGCCATTGCTGTACTTAACTCCTTTTGTATTGTAACATCTCATGTTGTTTTCCTGCATCCGTTTTATCTGGTATTATGCCATTAATTGTATGATAGATTGCCTGACTTTGTGGATATTGTCTGTAACTTGCAAAGAATAGTCTAGTGCATATTGTCTCTTGTTTTCCCTTGATGTATGTGAACTCGACCATTGATAACAGCTTATACCAATCGTCTTCTTTATACTTGATGTAGGTCCATCAATGTAGTTCAAGTACTGCATTTACGCATTCTGTTTGTCCCTCCGTTTGCTGGTGAAATACGTTGCTCAGCCAATTTTGTATCCCCATTTCTCCTGTGATATTTTTTCATATTCCTGATGTGAATCAGGTTTCTCGATCAGTAATGATATTCTTTATGAGGTCGCGCTGTCGGAACACCTCTCGGAAGAATGTTTGTATAAAATCTCTCTTGTTAATATTCTTTCAGACCGGAATAAAATAACTCATTTTGGTCAGCCGATCTACTCAGACCAGGATGCTATCACATTTTGCTGATGGAGGTAGGTCCATAGTGAAATCAGTGGTAATAGTTTCCCAGAGTCCTTTGGGAACTTGGTTCAATTTCAGTAATCCACAAGGTGCATGTTTAGCCATATTGGTTCTTTGGCATATGTGATAATTTTGGACATATCTTTTGACATCTTCGTGCAATATTGGTCAATAGAATGTACTCGTAATGAATTCTATAGATTTAGATGTCCCTCCATATCCTGCCATTCAGGTATCATGATGTTGTCGTATGATACTCTGCCTTATCTTTTCTTCCTCAGGAATCCATTGCTTTCTATCATACTACATATTTTTATCCCTTCATTGGCATTATTAGGAATACCAGGATCCGATACATAGGAGTCATTTTAAGTAGGGTAACCTCACCCAAAATCAGAAGCTCTTGTCACCAACACCACCCTCCGGCCCCCTGATGGGGCCTGCCAATCATTTTACTTACCAATCTCAGTTGCATCCTGCGACTTTATTACTACAAAGTTGAAGGTATCAGAATAATACCATATACAATGCTGCCATCTGTCTGGCTGGGTCTCATTGGCAGGATATATGTGAGGGGGGCTTCAGCTAGGTCTGAGAAGTAGAACGGATTATATCCATCAACTATTCAGCATATTACTAGGCTTCAAAGATGCCATACCTTTAGTAGGGACTGTAGGTAATAGGACATTTTCGCATAAAGAGATGGTATCGAAGGGTAAAACATCTCAGCAAGAGACCAATACATTCACATCCATGCTACAATATTCAGAAGAGTCAAGAACTCTGAGGAACTCTACTATGGAAGCCATTAGACTTCCAGGAGCATTATAACGAGGGTTCAGAATACGTTGTAGTTACCAGGATAACATCCACTACTACAACAGTGATTGAAACCCTGTTACTTAGAGCAACCAAGGGTTATCAACCAAGGGAATATTTATCAATCTGGTGGAATAGCTTTCTGCGAATTAGTAGGAAGTCATCTGGAAGACATCTATCGGTTGAGTAATGAGTTATAAAGGTTTAAAATCAGGTAACTTGAAAAAAGGTTGTGTTTATGACTACCTTCACAGATGCAACCTGTAACATATTCGCAAGGTGCTAATCACGATATCAGTAAATGGTACGATAGTTGGCAGGTGGCCTGCTCTACCAGGGAGGAG
>NW_003298797.1:263081-295514 GCF_000151645.1 Tuber melanosporum | reverse complement strand
CAGGGAGGAGGTAAGAGCTGAGAACTAAAAGAGATTTTGGAAGTATACTAAGGAACAAAGAAGTAACAGTTCAACTAAATATATTGAAATACTCTTTGTCAAATTCTGCCTTTTCCATTGTGGAATCAGGCGGTCATTAAATACATAAATCTGTTCATATCTAGTATGAACAAAACTAATAAAAGATATCAAGTGATACTCTTTGGTAAAGCAAACCAAGTATCAAAATGATACTTAAAACAAGACATAAAATAAAGCTAAGTATCAAACAATACTTAAAACAAACCAAGTATCAAAACGATACTTAAAACAAAACATAAAACAAAACTAAGTATCAAACAATACTTAAAACAAACCAAGTATCAAAACAATACTTAAAACAAATATAAAACAAAACTAAGTATCAAACAATACTTAAAACAAACCAAGTATCAAAGCGATACTTAAAACAAAACATAAAACAAAACTAATAATCAAGTACCCGTACCAGTTACATTCCTAGAAATAAAACAACTGTTTAAACAAATAAAACCTCATAATCATCAAAAGTGGAGTCTGAGAATCTAAAAGCTTCTGTTTTCGTCACAAATTCTTCATCATAGGTGTCATACTAGGGACAAGAGGAAATCATAAGAAAACATTGAGACTCAAAGAAATGCAGATCACGGTAGTCACGAATACTAGATTCATGCTGTGCATCTATCCTAGCATTATTGCAATCAGGATAGTAGTCCACCCAGAGGATAGCGAAGAAATCTTCAAGTTGAATAACCTCGCGGTTCAATAACAGTCCAACAATCTGTTGTCGCAGCTTCACATTGAGCTCCACATAGTTTGACATCATTATGGTATTCGGATAGTGAATGGTGATCAGATAACGTTGTTGAGAGCCTGCTCCATAGCCTGATTTTCCTCATCGCTACTTTCGAATTCTGACTTAAAGTACGGTGCCCAAAACTCATCCCTAACTTCAAGTTCGATCTGCCATCGCTCGGTTTCTGGCATCACTGGTGTCCAGCACATTGTGATGTTATTAATCATTAGATGAAGGGATTAGTTTAGCCTGTTCTGTTTCTACTATTCATTTACTATATCCATAGTGTATTCCAGTCCTTCTAGTAGTTTCCAGCTATTTTCGCTTGTTAGATATCCTTTTCATTTGACCAGGAACTGATCATTCCCATGCCACAGGCAGTAATCCCAGATTTCTTCAACTTCCCATTCATCCTTCTCATCAATGATGATAGGTGTGGGTAGAGACTGGATTCTTTCAGGAAACTTGGAGTCGTCATTTAGGTGGAAGCACTTGACAGCAGAGGCTTGGAAGATGGCAGTATTGCGGCTGTACATGCATTCATCCATCTGGACAGTGTACTTTTCTGTATGTTCCTCAAAGAATAAGGCCTTGAAGGGTCTCCACTATCGTGGTTATAGTTTCTTGCTGCGTCCACCATTGGTAATAAATATGTTTCCATGGACTATAAGCATGTCATTTGGTAGGATAGGAACATGCTTGCGTCGTCTTTTCTGAGCAGCAGTGGAACTGCAGAATCGGGCTGCTTTAACAGCTCGGAAGACATCACCCTAGATAGCTTGATAGCAGTTTAAGTGGACATCTGAGGCTGGTATTGAGGAATTCTTGAATAGTGCTATAGGTCAGAGAGGGTATTGGCAGCCGAAGACTGCCTTGTATGGAGACATTCCCAAGGTATCTGAATATCCGGTGTTAATATATGCGGTGAACTCCGTGAGGGCTAGTTCCCTGTTGGTCTGTCATTAATTGATCATGTTTCTCATTCCGGTCTTGACTTCACAGATCTTTCGTTGTACTTGGCCATTAGTCTCATAATATGCAGGAGCAGCCATAATATGGTTGATTCCAAGGGAGGTCAAGGTTTGCTTCTAGAATATGACCATGAAAGGGGGATCAGCATCACTGACAATAGATAATGGTTATCTGTGAGGGGTAAATAGGTATCGCAAGGGGTTATTCCAGTTGTCTTTAAAGTAGTCGGTAACCTTCATTGGTATGAGCTATGTGTATCCAGGAAACAGATCTACAGCTATCAAGATAGTGTCATATCTGGTAGACTTGTTGAATGGTCCTGCGAAATCGATGGCATAGGATTCGAATATTTCGTAAGGTAACTGAAGGGTTTGTACTTTCCCGTCAGGGAGTTGTGATCGTTCCTTATTTGCCTGGCAGAGTTCATATTGTTTGACAAAATTGCGGAGTACCTTAGCATTTCAGGCCAGTAAACATATTCTGAGGCATACTGGAGGTTGTGGTCTGCACTATGGTGTTCTTTGTTCTGGATTTTGGTAATGACATATTCCCTAATGGTTATTCCATTGAACATATGGTGTTTTGTGATGTATAGACAATGTTCACGATAACAGGTACTTGTATAGACCACTCCATTAGATATGTTGTAGGAGGTGAGATATCCATGTCTGGAGCTATCCATAGCATTGAAATAGATGAGGTCAGGGTGGTATCCTACTATGTACTGGCTTCGGAAAGAGGAGGCTAATTCCTCTGTAGTTGATCAAACATCTCGTTCATCCTCAATAAGAGATTTTCTTCTTGGTTCGATAGGGTCTTCCTCTTCTTCAAGGTTTTATAGAGCTGTCGGTGATGCTCAGTTATCGTGGGTGACATGACAGAAACAATGGTTTCATTGTTGTATACTCATAAGGGTCTACCGTACAGTGGTTGTAAATCGATTATAGAAGGAGAGAATGGTAGTGCTGACTGCGGTGGGTGTAGGTAAGATATTGCATCCATGGAGGCTGCTGCTTATTCGAGTTCTTCAAGACCTGGGTGTTGTCTTGGGGCAGGGTTCAGGGTAATGGGAGGTTGGATCGATCCATCATTAACTTCATCCATCATCTCTTCTATTGCTTCTGTAGTGTCGAAACAGGTATTTTTGGAATTATCAGCAGAAGTATAGTAAGGTAGGCAGTATCTGTTGCCAAATTCAATTTCTGTCTAGTGAGAAGGGCAGATATCAAGGTAACAGTGAGACCAATGGAGTCTGCTTTGTTCAAGCTCATGAGGAGGTGTGCTGTGGAGGGTGCAATCATCTTTCCATTCGTTATCAAGATTATTTTCTTCTTCTGTTCCAGCAGCTCTGTACATAGTATAAGATAAAGGATTAGAGGAGAGACAGTGCTGGCTGTAGCCAACAATGGTTCTTATTCATAGAATGTGTCGGTAGGGCTATCTTTGCTTTGATTTGTATGGTCATAAAGAACAGGATGGTCTCTGAGAGCTTTGTTCTCATAAAGGCTGGAGTGAGTATCAGCTAAATAGTTAGTTCTTGCAGGGGTATCTATGATTTTCACATTGGATTTGCTGATTTCTCCTATCCATCATGTTCTTCTCCTTCCAGGGATCCTTTCCGTCCTAAGATTAGTGAGAGGTTGGTGGTCGGTAACAATGGTGAAGGCTTTTCCTATCAGGATGTGATTGAAACTGGCAAGAGCATCGATTACTGTAAGGGCTTCCTTGTCCGTGGTTCTATAGTTCATCTGTGAATTAGGGAACTTCCTGCTGTGTAATGCCGCCGATCTTGCTATATCATGTGAAGCTCCTTGTCCAACCCATGCACCAACTCCAACATCTGATACGTTAGTAATTAGCTATATTGGGTCTGATTTACTATAGGCGATAGGCGGTATAATATCGGCATTCTTAATTAATTCCTTAATGTTGGTAAATGCTTGGTCATAAGTATGGGTCCTGACAAATTCAGCATTGCAGGTAAGGTCTGTGAGCGGTACTGTCACAGTGGTATGGTATGGCAGAAACTGGGAGATATAGTTGACTAGTCCCAAGAATCACATGAGTTCTTTTTGATTTCAGGGTGTTGTCTATTCTGTTAAACAGGATATCTTTCCAGAAGCTGCATGTATTCCTTCATCATTTATCACATGTTCCTAGATATCGAGTTTGTCAGCAAACAGGATTAATTTGTTTCTGCTAGCATAGAACTTAGCTTCTCTTAGTTTGGTACAAACTAAACCTATATAGTACGCATACTCTACTTCAAAGTTTGAGAAAATGAGAGTATCATCGATGTAAACCCATATGAAATAGTGCAGGTATTCGCCTGAGAGATTTTCCATAATTTACATGAAGGTGGCTGGTATATTCATTTCACCTTGTAATGTAACTCAGGTAATGAAACTTCCAAACGGTGTTTTGAAACTATTGTAGCGTTTGCTTTCTGGATTTAACCTTGTCCGGAAAAAGGCATCGCTTAGCTCAATCTTGCTTCAGAATCTAGCCTGTCCCACTTCATTTAGAATGTGGGATTGGTTTAGAATTGCGAAGCTATCCATAACCACTTTTTATTTGGTATTTTGAGGTCAACCAGGAAGCGGATTCTTTTGCTGTCTTATTTGGGTTAGACAAACATAGGTGCGGCACCTAGTGCCTCTGCTCAGTAGATGACTCCACTTCTTTGTTGTTAGGTTATCCAGTCACATAGCAGGTTTTTGTATGTGTGAGGAATTGAGTAGGTAGGTTGGTTCTTAAGAGTAGAGGGGTCTCGAAGGCAGATGTAGTGGTTCACTTCCGGTACAAGCAGTTGTTCATCAGAGATCTAATCAGGGAAAACATTAGAGTATTTGTCCAATAGGCATTGGGCATCTTCTTCACAGACTACAGCACGGTACTCTCCTCTTGTTGGTTTGCATGAGACTCTGACCTTCTGATCTAGAAAATTGTTAGTTGATTCCCCACACCTGATTATAGCTTTGTGGCTGTTTAGGAATGGCATCCCTATCAGAGTATCCTATTTGGCTAGGTTTCCAACTAGCATCTCCTGAGGGGGTAGGGTGGCGGAACCAAGTTGGATAGTTGCACTGCAAGTCTTATGGCTTGTCAATCGTGATCCTTTCACTGCCATATTGACTAGTATAGGCTGGTTCAAATCTCAGGTTTGGAGTCTATGAACGGAAACAAAGGCATTACTGATCATATCACTTCTAATTGTACCAGTGTCGAATTGGACTCGAGCCTTCTTGATGTTGATCAGAATAGTACCTTCTAGGGCTGTGTCTGCTTTAAATGTAGTAGGAGGTCGGACACTATTACATTCCATACCGATATATCCGATATAGATCTCCTCATATTCGCTGGGTTGGACATCATCACTATCGCTCTCCATATTTTCGGCTGATATCTCTTGCTTAATCACCTGTCCTTTTTCGTTCTTCGTAGGGCCATTCTTTACCATGTGTCCTGTTTTTCCACATTCAAAATATTCTCTCTTTTGTCGTCTCGATTCTTTGGAGGACTTTGTTTTCTTCCTGAAAACCTACGGAGTAGCTTCTTCAGAGTTGTTGGAGGGCTTATGTCATGGTTACCTATTACTGCTAGAGGATATCTGTGTCTTGTATGCCTTGGTTTCATATAGGATGGCGTCCTTCCGTTCTGCCCTGACGATTATTACTGCCCTATCATCATCCTCTTCCTCCAGTGGCTCTACCTCTCATTGGAGGGTAGAGTCCATGGCTTCATAGAATCACCCCTTAAGAATGTAGCTAGAGATGATTGCTTTCTTTATTCGGTCCTTATACATCAGGAGGTCTGTAGCTACATCTGTGATTCTTTTAATATGTGTTCTATTGACTTGATGGAGCTGGTTGAATTTATTGTATAGGAGATCGTTTGTGATAGAGGAGTGGAATCGGCCTTTCAGGTATTCAAGAACAGTGGATCCTCTCAATCTTACATTTTCACTGTATTCCATATAACATTAGTAGTATGTAGCATTTGCCTTTTCTTCGCAGAATGATCCAATGTATAGTCCGGATGTAGGGTCTTCTACATCTTTTCCTTGTAGAAGAAGGTAGGGTATAAGTTCAGTTCCAATCGATCAAAGGCTTCAGGTTTGAGGTCTTTTCCTTCTCCTGTGAACTTCGCGGAGAGATAGAGTTTAATCTTAGGGGTTTCAAATGCTCCAGGTACTTCCTGTTCTTCAGGCTGAGCCCAAGAATTTCCTCCTCCTAAAGGCCCTCCTCTGGTACTAGCCATATCTGATTTGCTACTTGATTCAGGGTCGATCTGAGCTTCAAAGAATGGTTTCTTAACTGGAGTAGAAGGAGATTCTCCTGGAGTTTGTGTGTCTTCCGTGTTTGCAGGTTCTCATAGCTTCTTAGTAGAGTACCAGGCTTGTTTCTTTCTTGGAAGATCTTGCCATGGGCTTTGCTTCCCACCCCTGGTCATCAATGACTCTATGCTGATTTGGAGATAAAACCGAATATACTGTGATTCAGCCGCTTCTCTCTGCTAGTGGTCTGAGCTCGATGTCAATAGGTTGATCAGGCTTAAATCCGAGGACAGGTGCTTAACCACTTGCTGAGATTAAAAAAATATAACGTGTTAACAAGGCGCTAATCATATTATCAGTAAATGGTACGATAGTTGGCAGGTGGCCTGCTCTACCAGAGAGGAGACGAGACCTGAGAACTCAAGGAGATTTTGCAGGTGTACTGAGGAACAAAGAACTAACCGTACAATTAAGTATATTGAAATACTGTCTGTCGAAGTCTACCTTTTGCATCATGGAATCAGGCAGTCATTAAATACACAAATCTGTTCTTGTCTAGTAAGAACGAAACTGTAACGAGACTCCACAGAGTACTATTACAGTTTACCAAACCTATACCCATACTGGTGTCATGAGACTACCATGGTAGGAATGATGGTAAACTAGAGTCTACCGGGTAGAAGTACTATTGGTTAGGTACCTCAATTGGGTATGTTATACTATACTATGAGGTATATTGGTACTAGTAAGGAGTCCTGATTACCCTACTCTGTAGGGTAACCTCAGTAGTCAATTTAGGAGTTACCCTGAATTGGGCGACAGTTAGTCTGGGTAGAGTTACCCTACTCTGCCAGTGTAGGATAACTCAGGGTGCTGTTACCTTACCTTCCGACTAAAGTTACCCTACTATGGATCAAAGTTACCCTACCTCGAAAGTAACTGGTTACGCAGGACTTCGGGAGAAGTTACTAGATTGTTTGTCATGCAAAACTATATGGGTGTTCGAATCTCAGGTTGTGCAGATCACTCCCACACAGCCAGTTGAGCTCCGAACAAGGTGTAACTTAGAGGTGTGGTGGCTAACACCCTCCTCCGGCCTATTTATAAGTCCCTGGAATCATGGGCTATAGCCTGAAGAGTTGCTGTAAGCCTAGTAAATGTCTCCCAATCGAGATGCTCCGGTAACACTGTATACCTTTCCGCCGTCCGTCCGACCGAAAGCTGTCCGCAGTATATACGAGAGTGTAGACGGGAACCTGGAGAATGGTCTTCAGGTGGTTTGATGCAAAATGGACAAGAACCGACAGAGGAATACTACTTTGAGGCATGAGGTAGTATCTGAGGTTACCAGAAGCCAGTAGGCAAGGTAACCGAAGTGCATTTGCCCAGAAAGTGTAATAGTATTAGAGAATCGTTAGGGACTCTGAGACACTAGTCAAAGGTCATGATAAGACCTACTTCTAGGAGGGTTGACCGTGGCTAGCACCTATTGGTAGTCAACATTGGAAGGGTCTATTGGTGGAACTACGTGGCTATCATCTGGAATGATATGGAATAAAGTAGAACTGGAGAGATGTTCAGGCGCTGTGGATGCTTGTAGAAGGCAAAGAGTATATGGGTAGAGAGTTCCATAGTTGGTATCACATCCGCCCGGGCATGGCAGTTTGCCACTAACATGTCTACAATAAGATGGGTTTTTACTCCTTCAGTTGCATTGTAGATGCAGCAGCTAAAATACTCCTATTGGGTGGATGTTAGCAAACCATAAGAGTAGTCTAATTCGCTACGGGGGGTCTTTGGTCCGACTTGTGGAGGTTAGATAGGCAGCTCAAGGGAGTTGGGTGATCATGAATACACAGTAGTGATGGAGAGTAACTGGCAGTATATGAAATCTACTTAAGTATATGCAAGTTCCCCTCTATTCTGGCAAGCAACTACCTCTTGAGATCAGGACTAAATTGAGTAAAAGCTGTGGCTTAACGATATTAAGTTTTAATGTTTTGTTTCTTCCAACTCTACTGTTAAGACTTTTGATATTTACTATATTTGTTCACTTTGCGGAAGAATTCATTTCGGTGCTGTCTTAACCTTGGAATACATCTTCCCAACATAGCCCAGTTACAGAAACTAATTAAAGGTATCAAGCGATACTTTTTGGTAAAACAAACTAAGTATCAAAATGATACTTAAAACAAAACATACAACAAAGCTAAATATTAAACGATACTTAAAACAAACTAAGTATTAAAACGATACTTAAAACGAAACATAAAATAGAGCTAAGTAACCAATGATACTTAAAACAAACCAAGTATCAAAATGATACTTAAAACAAAACATAAAACAAAGCTAAGTATCAAATGATACTTAAAACAAACCAAGTATCAAAATAATACTTAAAACAAAATATAAAACAAAACTAATAATCGAGTACCCATACCAGTTACACAACCCGTAGATGAACATCATCATTTCATCAATAACAGAGACAATTGGAGCCAACTCAGTTCAACTTTAGAACTAGGCCAAATCTCAAGCCTCTAAGCATCAGATAACTTCTATTGAGAACAGTATGGTTCTGAGTTAGTTATATTGTAATTTCCTAAGAGTGTGTGGTGATTTTCAGAGTCTCTAGGTATTCACACCTTTCAAAAATACCTGACATTACAAGTTATAATCACAGAAGTACATAGCTGTATGATAAATAGATATATTCTGCAAACACTCAGATATAGAATATAAACATTGAAGTGCCTCTCAAGCTTTAGACATCATCAAGCAAGGGAGAAGAGACTTTAATAATGCAATATTGTTTTACAATTCTTTCTTACTTTACCAAAGTTTACTTTACTCTTAGTTGTCATAAACGAAACGAGTGAACTTAAGCCTTCCTAGACAATCTCTATCTACAGAAATAAATCTTGATTCCCCTAGAAAATTCTGAAGTCTATCAGAATGTCTCTGCCTAACAGTTATCAACCTAGGACAACCTGTTTCATATCTTTTTCCCTCCTTCAATGATTCTCTTACTGTGCAAATTGCTTTGTCTTTTTCATTTACCTTTTTGATTTCTTTTTCTTCCATTGATGTGAATTCAATAACTTCCATTGCCTCGAAGTAGACTTTTGGTAATAGTGTCCTTGTTTTTTCTTTGATCCTTTTATATTCTTTCGTTTGGGGTATATCGCTTGCAATTTTTATGAGAGCATTTGGTTTTCCGCTCTCTTTTCCTGGTCAGTATTCGATTTTGAAGTTGTATTTGCTGAGCTGTTCCATCCATCTCATCTGGTGATCGTTTAATTTCTTAGTGGTCAGGAATGGTACCAGATTCATGTAGTCGGTGAGAACTCAGATCGGATAGTCATTGATCAGGACCTATCTTCTCCATTATTTCAGTGCTTGAACTATTGCTAATTGTTTTTTGTTGGCAACATCCTAGTTACATTCTGCTGGAGTCATTATCTTTGATTGATAAAATACTGGTCTCCATTTTCCAACTTTGTATTGTTGTGACAGTATGCCAGAGCATAAATATTTTAAGATGTCGGTTACAATTATTGTTTTTTGGTCTGGGTCGAAATGGACTAGTATTGGTACTGACTTTAAATAAGTTCTAATCGTATCATATGCTTTTTGTTCTGTTTCTCCTATTCCCATTTCTTGTCCTTCTTGGTTAGATTATAGAGTAGGTTTGCAAGTCTGTTAAACCCTTCAATGAACCTTGTATAAAAGTTGCAGAATCCCATAAATCATTGAACATCCGTTTTGTTCCTTGGTTTGGTCAAGTCCTATATTGCTGCCATTTTGACTGTGTCGACTTTGACTCCGCTTTGATGGATGATAAATCTGGGGTATTTGGTTTCTTCCTTATGGAATTCGTTCTTTGTTAGTTTGATCTTTATTCCTGATCCTTGTATTGCCACCTTGATGCGACTGAAGTCCTTCTGATATTATTGCATGTTTTGTGAATAGATGAGTATGTCATCGAGGTGTATGATGTAATATATGTCAAGGTACTTATTGAGAACCTTGTGGATCTATTGTTTAAATGAAGCTGGTGCATGGGTTAACCCAAAAGATATAACTAGGTATTCAAATATTCTGTATTTCAGTCGAATTTAGTCTTCTATTTGTCTCCTGCTTTGATTCGTATGTTGTGGTATCTATCCTTAATATCGAATTTGGTGAAGTATTTTGCTGATTGTAATCAGTCCAATGCTTCTTCAATTAAGGGTAGCAGATACCGATCTTTTTTAGTAACTGAGTTCAGAGCTCTGTAGTTGACCCAGAGTCTCATTTTTTCATCCTTCTTCTTGATAAATAATATAGCAGATTCTCCACATGCAAAGCAGTCTCTAATCTATCCCCTGTTCAGTTTTAGCTCTATGTCTTTTCTGAGTTCTTCAAGTTCTACCTCTCTTGGTGGATATAGTTTCTTGTAGGGAATTTCCTTTGGTTTTTTTATTTTTTTGTCCTTGTCCAGCTGAATCTCATGGTCGATTCTTTATCTTCTTGGTGGTAGCCCAGTAGCTTCCTCTTCCTGGAATAGATTCGTGAATTGATGATATTTTTTCAGAATCAATTATTACGATCTCTTTTTACTGTAATATTTCCTATCTTAGATTGCTAGCTCAGTACTGATATTGATTTTTGCTAGGACGACTTTTTTATCTTTGTATGTCTATTTGAGAACTGTTGTATTGTCTCCTCTTCTATAGTAGCTTCCGAAGTCCTGTGCTGTAATCTCTTTGATGTCGATTCTTTCTGTTGTATCAGGCTGGGTTTGTTCTGTACTTTCAGACCCCTTGATTCCTCTTATCATTTTTTCCTGATGATCTACTTCGTGTCGGTCTTCATTATTATTCTTTTCAATTATTAACTGTACAATTCAATTGCTTTTCTGGACTTCATAGTCTTCTTGCGATAGGTTGGCCAAGACCACCTTGATTTCACCTGTTTAGTCAGCATCAATTACTCCAGTATTGGTCATCAGTTGATGTTTGACTGCTAGACCACTGCAGCATGTTATCCATCCATAGGTGCCATCTGGTAGTCCAATAGCTATTCCTGTCACTATCATTGCCTGCCTATTGGCAGGTATCATGGTCCTCTCACTGGTATACAGGTCATGTCCTGCTGCGTTTTTTAGAACCCTCAGTAGGCACTTTTGCCCCTTGGTGTCATGAATGTGGCTTGGCATGAAAAAGGTTTTCACGTGACACATGGTTATGAGTCACAGGTACGTTATTATTTTACACATATGACTCATACGAGTCATATGATTTGTTATGTGTGGGATTTGGGATGCTATTGCACATAGCTCATATATGAGTCATAAGACGTGTGCCTGGCGAGTATGCCTTACAAGTGTGCCTTGCAGGTAAGCCTTGCACATATGATTTATGTTTCACACATGACCTCATTATGAGGTTATGGGTTTTCACCAATATGACTCAGTCTAGTCATATGACTTGTTTATTACGTTATGATTAGTTTATGAGTTTTTGCACATGGCCTTGCTATGAGGTCATGGGCTTTACATATGTGACCACTTTAGTCACAGGACTAGTTTTTTATGATTTGGTTTTGCACATGTGACCACTTTGGATCACATGACTATGGGGGAGAAGAATACTATATAAGGAGGCCAATGTAGCTGTGAAGGATAGGTTCTTCACGCTTTGTTTTAAGTACTTTTCCTCGTCCTTGCCGTTGCTTTGCCTTGCCTGTTTCTCTCACACTCATGGTAGGCCTTGATGCCTTGGATTCTGGGAGAGATATCCGAGTTTGCTCAAGAGTTCCTGGAGTCTTTGGTATTGAGCTCTGTTAGGCGTTACTTGGCTGATTACTTGTTTGCTTCTCGTTTTGTCGCCTGCTGGTTATCTCACGATGCTGGCACTTTAAGCTATTCATCACAGTCGCTTACGAGCCTCATTCGGTAAAATGTCTTCGGCTTTCTGTCTATCGTCTACTCGCAGGTTTCGTGTTCGATTGGAGGTGATTGAACTTTGTATTTGGGGGGATCACCCGTGTCATTCTTTAGACCAGCTCATGTTTCTAGTTGGGTTTTAACGGAGTCCTTAGTTCTCACGATACAAAACTCTCTTGTGTTAGACTGATGACCTTCATCAGTTCAACCTGTCGTACCAGCCGCATCATTCCTCAGGTGGCAGGGTTGCACCCGCCATGCCCCTCCTGGTTACATCACGTTTCTACAGTCCGAATCCTACGATGTTGTTTATTACCGTTCCCTGGAATGTCTGTCCTTGCGGCATTTACGGTAGTTCAGTCAGACATCTCCTCCTAGCCTCAGTGGGGATGGCTTTAACTCTGAAAACTCTTACCCCCTAGTGTAGTTATTGGTGCTGCCTGGGGTGGTGTGGGATGATTGGCTGCCAGACACTTACGTTGTCTGTATGTTTGTGTGGTTCGGTTGCGGATTGTGGTTGGCAGCTTCACTCATTGCAAGTGGGGCCTACCTTCTGTTTGTCTGCTCCTGTTCATGTGCCCTGCCACTTCATACCGTGTCAGTAGGGGGTGCCTCTTCCCCGTTGTTCAGTCTGTGCCTATTACCGGACCTGTGGTGCTGGCTTCAACTGACTCTGCTTACTTTTTTCTGGCTCAGTTGGACTTCGGTTCGGTTGGATTGGATAGTGTAGCTGGTGCCGATGCCTTTGGGTGTTGGTGCTGCCTCCTTGGTGGCTCCCGGCTATGACTCGTGGGTCCCCCTCAGCTATATGATGTTGGGGGTTGGGGCTCTGTTCGTGCGACCAAGACCAGTGACTGCCTGGTTGGGCTAGGTATAGGCTGTCCTGTGGCTATTGGATGGTTGATCTGTCTGAGGGGCTGGGGGGCTGGATGGGCTGTGCGGTATCTGGCGTTTGGGGCTTAAGGGGAGCTGATTAGAGGGGTAGAGGCACCTGCGAGCAGCGGTCAGGCCTTCGTCAGGTTAGACGAGGTCTAATTAAGTGTTTCCAGTCCGGCTGCAGCTGTTGGGTAAAGCTGCTGAGTGCTGTAAAGCTCCCCAGTGGCCTGGCTGGCTAATGGGCACCTGTGCGGATAGTAGGTTGCGACCTCCTGGTTGAACTTGTTTTGGTCTTGTACGCTGGGTTTTGTGGGGTTTGTTTGGTTTCTTTGGTTTGGCTAGTAGTTTGGCAGGAGGAGGCATGGCACAATGGATGGAAGATAGGCTCCACTGACCAGTGTGGTCTGTTACTACCTCTATGTATTTCCTTTGATTATGATGTTTTTGTTTGGGGAAATAGGCAGTGAGTACAAGTCCTCCTCACCACTATGCTCTGTGGAGGTAACCGGCAAAGTGGGTTCATAGGGTCGACGGCCTGGCATGCAGGTACGAGAGGTAGACATGTTAGTTGCCTCCTCCCTGCCATTGTGCCGCCTGTAGGTTTAATTTGTTTGTTTGTTGGTTTTCTACTGTGCAGGAGGTTTTGCAGGATGGTTTTCAGACCAGATGGTAGTAATTTTATGTTTGTTGGATGAGGAACCTGGTCGGGTCGGTCTTTTGCTCGGCTTCGGCTACGCTTAGTGCTGGTTGGCTTCATACCAGAGGGGCTATGGACTTGGACCGAGGCAGGCGCTGGGTTGCTTGATGGTCTTGTATTTAGTTCTCGTGCGGGCATAACTTAAGGATGGCAGGTGGGGGGCCATAGACTTAGTTTGCTTAGGATTAGTGGTATACCAGTTAGCGGTATCCCTGTGCTGGCGGGGGCTCGTCGTATGCCAGTGTTGGCAGTACGAGTTTAAATAAAATTGGATTGAATTCTAAGTAGTTTTTCTACTTATTACTTTAACGAATATAAAACACCTTTACAACCTTTATCTTTATTGCAACGTTATTGTTATACCAAGGAAGGTTCTTCACGAAGGAGAGTTAGAGAAAGCTTACGATAGGCATTCCCAATAGAAGACAAAGGTCTTGTACTATCGGTAACGTAGGCATTGGCCTAGTGCTATCGTAAGACTAAGGAAAGAAACAAAAGAAGAGAAGCATTGTTCCCCATCGCCAAGAACTAACTATCCAAGGAGGGATCCTTACACTTGATCCAGTCATTGTATCTGGACTCTCTTGTCTTACCACATCTCGCTGAACTTTGCATACAATGTATCTTCTTCTGCTTGTCGTATTGGTATGGAGTAGACTATGAGCAAACTATTGAGTCATTGTGTTACACATAGTTCACTGGTGAAGGTCATTTTGTTCTCGTTCTAATCAATCATTAAGGTGTGTCTTTGTGACCATGGCATTCCTAGGACTAGTTCATAGTTCTTGAGATCTGCTACCTCGAAGGTTTCCATTTCTCTTTGGCTGTTAATATCCATCTGTACTTCCACAGTATGGGTTTTAGGACCCATTGCCCTTGGCTTCCCTTCCACTAAGTAGACATATCTTGCTTTCTTCACTTTCTTGGTTGGAAGGTGGTATTTCTCACAAATTTCTTTGTTGATAAAATTTTCTGTAGCCCCCCAATTGAGCATTGCATATATTGTTTTTTCTTCCTGCTTTTCATTGTATATCTTTGTCTTAATCACCAAATGATCCCTTTCTTCTTCTCCTTGTTACGTTTATAGTACCCAATAGTAGTTTGCTAACTAGATGGATTTTTCAGGCCCGTTTCTTGGGTCTCCCAAACTACTATTTACAGGGGACTCTTGTCGTTTTCCGCTGATGGATCCTCAGCTATCATCTCGTAGATGTTGCTCTTCTTCTGGAACTAGGAGCAATTGTTTCCAGCTGTCTTTATCCCTTGCTATCCATTGTCAGTTCGGCTTCAGTATTCCTGTATCCGATATCCTGCTTTCTTACATCTCAAACCTAGTTTCAAATTTATCTTTCTAGTATATTCTTCCTTCAATAGATTCAGAGCTGATCCTTCTCTTGATTTGTCTAATTCCATTGGCTCCTCTGGTTGTAACGCTCTGCTTTTCCTTCGAGTTGCTTGTAATCTGATAGTTTTATCCATGTTCCTGGATTTTTCGACTATCCTGCATGCTATCTTCTTTTCCAAGTTGTTTCGAACCATATTCAATTTGCTTTCCTTATCAATCACCCATCTTGCAAATTGTTCTGAGGTTGTGTAACACAGATCCAAAATTTCCCATGCTGCTCGTAGTCCTTCACTACAGTCTCTTAGCAGAATAATGTAGAGGGTGGCTTGGTGAAATTCTGCATGGTATTCTAATTGTCGATATTTATTCCAGTATGTCAAAAACGTCCATTTCCCTTGTTGGAGTTTTTCTAACTTTTGTCTGGCTGTCTCCTTGGCATTGGGGTTACCAAACAGTTTAAAGAGTGTTGCCTTGAAACCTGTATATGTGACCTATTCCCTTTATTTCCTTCCATCTTAGAAGGGTATAATCTATTGTCCAGCGAGTCCTCCCAACAGAGATTCCACTAAGAGAATCTTGATCTCATTGTGGTATTCTCTATATCCATTGACTGCAAAGTATGCTTCTCATTGTGCAAAAAACATTCATAGTTTATCCTCAGCTCTTTCGTATGTGTCGAGTTCTTTGGCTTTTAACCATTGGACATTTCCTTGTCCTGTATTTTTTGTTGCTTCAAGTAATGTCTAAAACAGGTTTCAGTTATTCAAAGTATACTGGTACCTGGTGCCGAAGTGGCTAGGGCAGGTAGTACAGGTGCTACTGATCCCAATATTCTCTCGGGTCATAGGATTCCACTAGCAGAGCTATCAACTGGTGATCCATTCTCTGACATTACTGGACTTGCTGCCCTCAAGGGCTCTACTGAAACATGATTTAAGTTCAGACTTAATCGACATAGATTAAGGTTTTAATCTTCAATGTCAAAATCTCCTTCCCTGTCTTGGTTAAAGGCAGCTGTCTTGTATAGTTTGATGTCATTCTAGGTGATACTTTGTAATGTAACAGTATCCCTTGGAATAGTTAGTTCTGAGCAATAGGGAATGATACTTCTTTTCTTCTTCCTTAGTTTTTTCTTATGATAGTACTAGGCCTCTGCCTATATTGCTGAAAGTACAAGACCTCTGTCTTCTATGGAGAATGCTAATCATAAACTTTCTCTAACTCTTCATCATAAAGAGCTTTCTCAGTATAGTAATAATAAAGGTCATGATAATAATAAAGAGCATAAACATGTTTTACATTGGTCAAAGTAATAAGTTAGAAAAGTACTTAGAATTTAATTTAATTTGATTGAAACTCATACTACCAATACTGGTATATGATGAGCTCCAGGGCTAGGCCCCTAGGTTATTGCATCTCAGATACTACTAACTGTGAACAAACTAAACCTCCAGCCCTATACTTCAAACATGTACAAGCGATACCCCAACACAAACACTAAATACAAAGCTATCAACAGTAGAGAAAGGTCTTCCTCAGTCCAGCCTACCCTCCAGCTAAGTTACCTGTACAAAATACAAAAATCCACTACTGCTACCTGAATGTGACCCCATGATAACCTCCTCCACAATAGAAACCCACCTGAGTACCACCACCAAATGATCTCGGAATACCCTGCCAACCACCCCAATACCCAGGCCTATTCCTAAAGAAATGAAACATCCAAAGCCCAAGTATGTAGACCTGAGGGAAAGCTGACTTACCGGATGAGAGCTGCCTAGCTGAGGGAGTACTAACTGTCATAGAGAATCCGGAAAGCACTACAGTAGCAGCATAATCCGAAAACCTTGGTGGAAGCAGCCAGTATAAAGTAGTCTCTATGCCCTTGACACCTGGCTGGACACAGCCACCAATTTAAGTCCTCCTGCAACTCCACAACTCTGTCCACAGGCAGCAAGCCCACAACTCTGTCCATAGGCAGCAAGCCTACCATGGACTGTGTAGCAGTCAGTTAGCGATAGCCAACCAGTGTAGGTAATAACTGTTCCGAGTCGGGAACAAGTGGTAAGGATGAGGTCTAGTCTTCCTTGACCTAGTACTTCTTGTTTCTCTTTCTCTTCCCACTCCCAGTCACAGGCCTAGTAACCGGAGTAGATAGGCTACACTCATTACCAACCACCACCACAGGAGGGATGCCACCAGAGGGGTTATTGCGATAAGCCATGGACTCAGCTATAGAGGACTTAAGCACCTGCGCCCCCAGAGTGGATGATACAACCGCAACTGGTGTCACCATACTAAAATCCCCTATACCCTCACCAGGAGCAAGCAGCTCAACTGGATCCAACAAATCAGGAACCAGTCCATCCACACTACTACCTACAATTGAGACTGCTGAAGGGGCCAAGATAACCCGTAGTACAATATTCCCTCAAGGCAGCTTCTCTGCTGGACCCAGAGAGTTTTTAAGGTCTAGCCTAGCACCCCCAACAGCGACCACCATAGTAACTGAAGTGACCGAAAGGATAGGCAAGGAGGAGATAATAGTAGAAGCTTCAGCCACTAACATCATGACCAAACAGTGAACAGTCTCATGTCCACAGGCCAGGGTAGCCAACAAGGTAGATATCTCTTGCTCAGCACGATAAAATCGCCAAGAAAGGACAGAGAGGTGATGCCAAAGGTGAGAGACTTCGGCCTCAAGAGCGAAGTTCTTCTCAATGGTATGAGACAGAACAACTGACAAACCTAAAGCAAACCTGGAGGAGGAGGTGGAGGCTTACTTAGCCATTACCACTATGAGGAGGTAACATAGATGAATAACTAAAAGAATAAGTAAAAAGAAGAAAGAACTTCCAGCAAATATTGGAGGAGGTATAACAACAATGCCCCTCAAAGGTGATCGAAGTTAAAGACTTGAAGCCTATCGTGGGATAGAAATCAAGGGTTCTGATTAGATTATCACTGAACCTTCACATTTTGACAAGGCGTGAAATAAGGAGGAAAGGTACTTAGAAGTTAATCTAATTTTATTTAAACTTGTACCACCAACACTCGTATATGACGAGCCCTCCCCAACAGAGGAATGACACTAAGCGGTGTACCACTAATCTGAAGATAACCAAATATATGGTCTCGTACCTGTTATCCCTGAGTCATCCCAACACGAGAACTAATTACAAGACCATTAAACAACCCAGTGCTCACTCCAGTCTATATTCATAGCCCCTCTGGTATAAAGTCAACCAGTATTAGGTATAGCTAAAGTCGAGCAAAAGACCAACCAGACCAGGTTTCTGGTCCAACAAAATATAAAACCAGCACCACCGGGCCTAAATACTATCCTGCGAAAACCTCTTCCACAATAGAAACCCGTCTAAGCTTACCTACTCAAGAATCTCAGGATATCTCACCTACTGCCCCAGGGCCCCCTCCCTTCCCCAAACAAATCAAAAGCCCAACACCCACATGTGTAGACTGGAGGGAAAGCTGACTTATACAGTGAGTACTTACTAGTCCTGGATGTATAAACCATCATAGAGAATCCGGGGGGTACCACAGTAGCAGCACAGCCCAAAAGCTTGGGTGTAAGTAGCCAGGATAATGTAGTCCCCGAGCTGTTGATATCAGGTGGAACACATCCAAGAATTCAAGTCCTCCTCCAACTTCTCAAATCACTCCACAAGTGGCGAACATGTCGCAGACACTTTAGTAGCCAATTTGCAATAGCGGAGCAGTGAAGGCAATCACCCTTCTGAGTCAGGTACAGGTGGCATAGATGAGGTCTAGTATTGTTTAACCTGGCACTTCTTGTTTCTCTTCCTCTTCCCATACCCAAGCACAGGTCTGGTAACTGGAGTAGATAGACCACTCTGATCACTATCCACCGCCACAGGGGGATACCACTAGACGCTTACTCTGACCAGCCACAGGCTCAGCCACAAAGGACTCAGGCATCTGCCCCTCCAAAGGATGTGATACTATCGCAGCTGGTGTCACGATACCTTGATCCATCCCACCTACACCAGGAGCAAGCATCTCGACCTGATCCAATAAATTAGGAACTGGTTCACCCCCACCACGACCCATAACCGTAGCTACAGGATGTGCCAAGATAATCAGCAGCACAACATTCCCCCAAGGGAGCTCCTCCACTAAACCCTGAGAATTCTCACAGTCAGCCTACTGCCCAAAACTGAGATTACAATAGTAACCAAAGTGACTGAGGGGACAGGAGAAGAGGGGATAACTGTAGAAGCTTCCGCTGCCAAAATTGTAACCAAACTGCAAATAGTAACCCATTCAGAGACCAGGATAGCCGACAAGGTAGATGTTTTCTTCTCAGTCCAATAAAGTGGCTGGGAGAGGACAGAAATGTACTACCGATATCGAGAGGAGAGAAATGGGCCTCAAGGACAGAGTTCTTCTCGATAGCATGAGACAGAACCAGCGAAAAATGTAAAGTGGACATGGCAGAGGGAATGGAGGCTCTTTTAGCTATTATGACTGTAAGAAAGTGACTTAGATGAATAACTGAAAGGATAAAGAAAAGCAAAAAATCGGTTGTAGTAAATATTGGAGGAGGTATAACAATGATGCCCACAAAAGGTGATCAAAAAAAAGACTTGAAGACTATCATGAGAAAGAAATCAAGGGCTCTCATTGGACCAACACTGAATTTTGACATTCTGATACGGGGTGAAAGAAGGAGCAAAAGTACCTAGAATTCCATCTAATTTTATTTAAACTCATGCCACCAACACAGGCATATGATGAACCCCTACCAGCACAGGGATACCGCTCACCGGTATACTACTAGCTACAGGATAACTAAGTTTACCGTCCCATACCAGCCATCCCCAGGTCATGTGCGCAAAAGAACAAATTACAAGACCATCAAAGAACCCGGTGCCCTCCCCGGTCCAAGTCCATCGCTCCTCTGATATGAACCCAAACAGCACTAAGTGTAGTCGAAGCAGAACAAATAACCAACCTGACCAGGTTCCTCATCCAAAAAAACATAAAACCACTACCACCCAGTCTAAATACCATTTTGCGAGAACCTGCTCTACAATAGAAAATGTAACGTGTTCACAAGGTACTAGTCACATTATCGGTAAAGGTACGATAGCTGGTAGGTAGCCTGCTCTACCAGAGGAGAGGCAAGAGCTGCAAACTAAAGAAGGCTTTGAGGGTGTACTGAGGAACAAAGAAGTAACCGTTCAACCAAGTATATTGTTGTCACGAACGTAGCTTAGTGAGGAAAGGGTTTTCATGTGACACATGGTTATGAGTCACAGGTATGTTATTGTTTCACACATATAACCTATTCGGGTTGTATGATTAGTTATGTGTGGGATTTGTGATGCTTTCGTACATGGCTCAAGTATGAGTCATGGGACATGCGCCTGACGAGTATGTCTTACGAGTATGCCTTACGGGCAAGCCTTACACATATGATTTATGTTTCGCACATGACCTCATTATGATGTCATGGGTTTCGTGCATATGACTCAGTCGAGTCATATGACTTGTTTATTGCGTTATGATTGGTTTATGAGTTTTGCACATGACCTCGCTATAAGGTCATGGGTTTTGAGCATGTGATCACTTTGGTCACATGACTAGTTTGTTTTGATTTGGTTTTGCACATGTGACCACTTTAGGTCACATGATTAAAGGAGGGAAGAACACTATATAAGAAGGCTGATGTGGCCGAAGAAGATAGGTTCTTCACGCTTTGTTCTAAGTACTTTTCCTACATAATACGTTAACGAATATAAAACACCTTTACAATCTTTATTCTTATTGCAACATTATCATTACGCCAAGAAGCACTCGTTATGAAGACAAGTTAGAGAAAGCTTACGATAGGTGTTTCCGATAGAAGACAAAGGTCTTGTACTATCGGTAACATAGGTAGAGACCGAGAGCTATGGTAAGACAAGGAAAGAAAGGCAAAGAAAAGGTAAGTATCGTTCCCCATCGCCAAGAACTAACTATCTGAAAGGGGATCGTTACAATTGTAATATTGTCTGTTGACGTCTACCTTTTCTATCGTAGAAGCAGCTGGTCTTTAAATACACAAATCTGTTCATGTCTATCATGAACGAAACTAATCAAACCTATCAATTGATACACTTTGGTAAAACTAATAATGTATCAAAGCAATACTTAAAACAAAACATACAACAAAACTAAGTATCAAACGATACTTAAAACAAACCAAGTATCAAAGCGATACTTAAAACATAACACAAAACAAAACTAAGTATCAAACGATGCTTTAAAACAAACCAAGTATCAAAGCAATACTTAAAACCTGACACAAAACAAAACTAAAAACCGAGTACCCATACCGGTTACAGAAACCCACTCGCGTGCCTCCACTCAATAATCCATGGACACCCCATCGACTACCTTAGCACCCACCCCCATTCTGAAATAAAAGAAACACCTAAGATCCCAATCTTGTACACCTGAGGAAAAGCTGATTTACAGGACCAGGTATCCTTAGCCGAGAGGATACGAACCGTCGTAGAGAATTAGGAAGGCACCCCAATAGCAGCACAATCTGAAAACCTCAGCGAAAGCAGCTAGGATACCATTGTCCTGGAGCTGTCAACACCTGGCCAAACACACCTAAGAATTTAAGTCTTCCTCCAACTCTTCAACTCGCTCCGGAGACGGCAAACTCTCCACAGACTCTGTACCTGCTGGTATGCGATAGCTAACTGCAAAGGTGATGACCCTTCTGAGTCGGGGACAAGTAGTACAGCTGCGGTCTGGTCTTGGTTGACCTGACACTTGTTGTTCTTCCTCTTCCCTCTCATAGATACAGGTCTAGAAAGAGGGGTGGACAGGCCACCCTCATCACCAACCACCGCCACAGGGGGGACACCATCAGAGGTGTTACCCCGATGAGCCACAGACTGGCCACAGAGAACACAGACACCTGCCCCCCCACAGGAGATAATACAACCGCAGCTGGTATCATCACACCAGGATCCATCTAACCCATACTAGAAGCAAGCACCTTAACCAGACCCGACGAATCAAGAACCAGTCCACCCACACCACTGCCCACAACTGAACCTGCAAGAGGCACCAGGCTAACCAGCGGCGCAACATTCCACCAAGAGAGCTCCTGCACTGGACTCTAAGAATGCTCAGAGTGTAGCCCACCCCCACCAACCAAGACCAGATAGTGACTGAAGCGACTGAGGGAACAGGTAAAGAGGGCATAACTGTAGGAGCTTCAGCCACCAAAATTGTGACAAAACCATAAACTGTAACGTATTCAGCGGCTAAGGCAGCTGACAAGGTAGATATCTCCTTTCTAGTGCAAGGAGGTCGCTGAGAAAGGATGGAAGTGTGATGCTGAAGGCAAGAGACTTCAGCCTCTAGGACGAAGTTCTTCTCGACGGCACGAGACAGAACCACCGATGAACATAAAGCAGACATGGTAGAGGGGGTGGATGCTCACATAGCCATTGTGACTGTGAGGATACGAGGTATACAAACAATTGACAGAATAAGTAAAAGAAAGACAGGACTTCCAGCAAACGCAGCAGGAGGTATAACAACCATGTCCCCCAAAGGTGATCGAAGTTTAAGACTTGAAACCTATCGTGAGAAAGAAATCAAGGGCTCTGATTGGACTGACACTGAACCTTCACATTCTGACACAGGGTGAAAGAAGAAGGAAAAGTAGTTAAAATTCAATCTAATTTTATTTAAACTTGTACCACCAACACTGGCATACGATGAGCCCCCACCAGCATAGGGATACCGCTAACCAGTATACCACTAACCCTAAGCTAACTAAGTCTATGGCCCTGCACCTGCCATTTCCGAGTCATGCCCACACGAGAACTAATTACAAGACCATCAAACAACCCAGCACCCGCCCCGGTCCAAGTCTCTAGCCCCTCTGGTATAAAGCCAACCAGCACTAAATGTAGTGGAAGCCGAGAAAAGACCAACCTGACCAGGTTCCTCATCTAACAAACGTAAAATCACTACCACCCAGTCTTAAAAAGGTCCCACAAAGCCTCCACCACAGTAGAAAACCAACAAACACAAACTGAACCTACAGGTGACACAATGGCAGTGAGGAGGCAACAAACATATCAACCTCTTATATATGCATGCCAGGCTGTCGACCCTATGAACCCACTTTGCGAGTTGCCTCCGAAGAGAGTTCCGGTGATCGGTAAGGAGGACCGGTACCCGCTACCTGTCCTCCAAACAAAGCAATACAAACATGTGAAATACATAGAAGTGGTGACAGATCGAAAAGGTCAGTGAGGCCTATCTCTCATCTGTGATGCCATGCCTCTTCCAGCCAAACCTGTAGCCAGACCAAGAAATCCAAACAAACCCCACAAAGCCCAGCACAGAAGACCCAAAAAGTCCAACCAGGTGGTCGCAACCCACTGTCCACACAGGTGGCCATGAGCCAGCTGGTCCATCAGAGAGCTTTACAGCACTTAGCAGCTTCGCCTAGCAGCCCAAGCCAGACTAAAAACACGTAATTAGACTTCGCCCAACCTGATGCAGGCCCGACTGGTACTCGCAGGTCCCTCTCCCCCCCTCATCAGCCCCCCCTAATCCCCACACACCAGACACCACAGAGCCCATCCCACCCCCCAACTCCTCAAACAGATCAACCATCCAATAGCCACAGGACAGCCCATATCTAGCCCCATCAGGCAGCCACTGGACTTGGCCACACCAACAGAGCTCCAACCCCTAGCACCTTGCAGCCGAAGGAGGTACACCAGCCACAGCCTGGAGCCACAAAGAAGGCAGCACCAATTCCCAAAGAAACTGGCACCAGCCACACCGTCCAACCCAGTCGAAACAAAGTTTAACAATGCCAGGAATGAGTAGGCAGAGCCAGCCGAAGCTAGCTCTACAGGTCTGGCAACAAGCACAGAGTGAACAATGGGCAAGAGGCACCCCTAACTGATGCGCCATGATGGGGGAGGGCAAGCGAACAGGAGTAAACAGAAGGTAGGCCCCACTTGCAATGGGTGAAGCTGCCAATCACAGTCCACAACCGAACCACCCAAACACAGAGACAATGCGAGTGTCTGGCAGCCAGTTGTCCTACAACATCCCAGGCAGCAATGAAAAACCACACCAAGGTGTAAGATATTTCCGGGTCAAAGCCATCCCCACCGAGATGAGGAGGAGACACCGAACTGAATTACTGTAAATGCCACAAGGACAAAAACTCCAAGGAAACAGCGAATAAACAATATTGTAGAATTCCCACCATAAAAACAAAAATGTAATGAGGAGGGGCCGGGTGGGCACCACTCTACCACTTGAGGAATGATGCAGCCGGTACCAGGAGTTGAAACTTGGGAAGGTCATCAGTCTACCACAAGGGCGTTTTGTATCGTGAGAACTAAGGACTCCATTAAATCCCAACAAGAAACATGAGCTGGCCTGGAGAACAACACAGGTGATACCCCCAAACAAAATGTTCAATCCCCCCCAATCGAATGCAAAACCTGCGAGTAGACAATAGATAGGAAGCAGAAGACATTTTACAGAACGGAGCTCATAAGCGACCATGATGAGTAGTTCGAAGTGCCAGTGTCATAAGATAACCAGCAAGCAACGAAACGAGAAGCAAACAAGTAATCTGCCATGCAATGCCAACAGGCCTCAACACCAAGACCTCCAGGAGCTACTAAGTGAACTCAGATATCTCCCCCGGAATCCCAGGCATCAGGGCTTATCATGGGTGCGAAAGAAACGCTTTGAGCGAAGCTATAGCAAGGACGAGGAAAAGTACTTAGAATTCTATCTAATTTTATTTAACATTGTACCACAAACACTGGCATACAATGAGCTCCTGCTGATACAGGGATACCACTAACCTGTATACCACTAATCCTAAGCTAACTAAGAATATGGCCCCACACCTACCATTCCCGAGTCATGCCCACATGGAAACTAATTACAAGACCATCAAACAACCCAGCGCCCACCCCAGTCTAAGTCCATCGCCCCTCTGGTATGAAGCCAACCAGCATTACATATAGTGGAAGCCAAGCAAAAAACCAACCCAACCAGATTCCTCATCCAACAAAAATATAAAACACTACTACCCAGTTTAAACACCTTCCCGCGAAACCTCCACCACAGCAGAAAATCATCAAAAATCAAACTAAACCTACAGGTGGCACAATGGAAGGAAGGAGACGACCTACATGTCCACCTCCCGTACCCTCATGCCAGGCCGTTGACCCTATAAACCCACTTTGCCAGTTGCCTCCGAAGAGCATACTGGTGAGGAGGACCTGTACCCGCTGCCCATCTCCTAAACAAAAATAAAACTTAAACAAAGAAATACAAAGAGGTGGTGACAGACCACAAAGGTCAGTGGGGCCTATCTCCCACCCGTGGTGCCATGCCTCCTCCAGCCAAACCTGTAGCCAAGCCAAAGAAACCAAACAAACCCCACAAAACCTAGCATACAAGACCCAAATAAGTCCAACCAAGTGGTCGCAACACACTATCTGCACAGGTGGCCATCAGCCAGCCGGTCCATCGGGGAGCTTTACAGCACTCAGCAATTTCATCCAACAGCCCAAGCTAGACTGGAAACACTTAATTAAACCTCGCCCAACCTAACGCAGGCTCAACCGGTGCTCACAGGTGCCTCTCCCCCCCAACCAGTCCCCCCCAAGCCCCACATACCAGACGCCCCAAAGCTCATACAGCCTCCCAGCCTCCCAAACAGATCAACCATCTAATAGCTACAGGATAGCCCATACCTAGCCCCATCAGGCAGCCACTGGTCTTGGCCATACCAACAGAGCCCCAATCCCGAGCACCTTGTAGCCGAGGGTGACCTACCAGTCATGTAACTGGTACGGGTACTCGGTTATTGGTTTTGTTTTATGTTTTGTTTTAAGTATCGCTTTGATACTTGGTTTGTTTTAAGTATCGTTTGATACTTAGTTTTGTTTTATGTTTTGTTTTAAGTATCGCTTTGATACTTTATTAGTTTTACCAAAGTGTATCAATTGATATCTTTGATTAGTTTTGTTCATGCCAGACATGAACACATTTGTGTATTCAAAGACCACCTGTTTCTACAATAGACAAGGCAGACTTCGACAGACAGTATTTCAATATACTTGGTTCAACAGTTACTTCTTTGTTCCTCAGTACACCCTCGAAGCCTCCTTTAGTTCTTAGCTCTCACCTCCTCTCTGGAAGAGCAGGTTACCTGCCAACTATCGTATCTTTTACCAATAACATGATTAGCACCTTGCAAACACGTTACAGAAAGGGGCTCGTAAGCGACCTTAATGAGTAGCTTGAAGTGCCACCATCATGAAATAACCAGCAGGCAATGAAACAAGAAGCAAACAAGTAATCCACAATACAACGCCAACAGACCTCAATACCAAGAACTCCAGGAACTACTGAGCGAACTCAGATATCTCCCCCAGAATCCAAGGCATCAAGGCCCACCATAGGTGCGAAAGAAACGCTTGGGGTGAAGCGATGGCAAGGACAAGGAAAAGTACTTAGAACAAAGCATGAAGAGCCTATCCTCCTCACCTGTACCAGCCTCATTTTATAGTACTTTTCCTACTCCAAGTCATGTGACCTCAAGTGGTCACATGGGTGAAAGCAAATCCTAACAACCTAGTCATATGACCAAAATAGTTACATGTACAAAACCCAAGACTTCATAGCAAGGTTATATGTGACAACTCATAAGCCAATCATAATGCAATAAACAAGTCATATGACCCACAGCGGTCACATGTGTGAAACCGGTAACCTTATAACGAGGTCATGTGTGAAACATAAATCATATATGCAAGGCATACCCGCAAGGCATTCTTGCAAGGCACCTTCGCCAGGTACATGTTCCATGACTCATATGTGAGCCATGTGCAAAACATAACAAATCATAATATAATAAGTCATATGACCCAAATGAGTCATACGCATGAAACAATAACATACCTATGATTTATTATCTTGCATCCCGTTAAAACCTATTCCATGCCAATCGACTTTCATGATACTATTCCACTTCCAGATCTAGCCAAAGATCACCTCACATGAGCCTCACCAACAGGATCTAGTTAAACAGAGGGCAACGACATCTGTGGTATCACTCGTACACCTTCAGTTCTGTGGCATTATCATCACAGGACACAACTGAGATCGATATGTATGATGACATGTGGGCCTCATTAAGGGGCCAGAGGGAGGTGTTGGAGACCAGAGATTCCAATTCCGAATGGGGTTACCCTACTTAAGGTGGTTCCTAGGTATCGGATACTGGTATTCCTAACAAGAAGTTAACAGATCATTGATAGACTCCCCGCATTCGCAGTTAGCCACACCATACCTAAGATAGGCTGAGGTTAGCTTTGCTACGCTATGATTGCAAGTGCAAGATGACGAAATGAGGAGAAGGGGTGAGAACCTAGAGAGGAGGGTGGTGCAAATTATAAAGGTTGATGTTGGAGATGTCAAAAACTAGTGATTTGACAAAGATTTGGCAGAGACACCCAAAGGCTGTGCCAGCCTAGACCCATCAAATTTCTCTTATGAGAATCATATGGTCGCCAGTAGAGCTATTATATATGGTGCGATGTGTGGGTGTGTAGACATAAGAGTCTTTGCCAGGAAGTGGATCTGAAGATGTGAAGATGTGAAGTATGATAGAGGTGCGCAGAGCCAGTGCAGAGGCTCTGCAAGGCAATAAAGATTACTCTCCCTGGTGGTGAAGCCTGGTGGGGACTTACCTAATCCGCCGGCTAACATAAAGTGTATGACAGACTGCTAGGTGAGTGAGAGCAACCTGTCTCCTGAAAAAGCCCTTGAAGTCAATTGTTGGGTTGGGCGATGCGCAGACATTTGCGCAAAAGCAAAATGAGGAGATATGAAAATAGGGTACGTTACAAGTGCAAAAACCGCGATTGCACTCCCCACCCTCTCGTCACCACCTACTCCGCTTTCACCACTTGCATCGCCTCCTGTTTTCATCCAGTTATCTTGCTCTCTCGGTGTATCTGGGCCATCTCTTCCTTCTCCCTCATCGCCTTCTCTGGAAACTTAAACTACCTGAATTCGTGACAAGTCAAGGTCCTTTCGACCGATCCATCCATTCACACCCGGGATACACCCTTTCTTGACTATAATTCGTCTCTTTCGGACACACCCACTCACTGAAGTTGGTAAGTTCGCGACGTCTCAAATCCAACTTCCGCTATCGGTAAGGGACCAGGCGGAGTCTCTTATGGAGGAGGCTACTACCTAGCATATAGTAAACTTGATGCATCGGACTCGGCAGTCCACACCTCCAATTCTCACCCATCTGCTCGAAGAAGTGGAGTAAGTGCGAGCTGACTATTCTCTCGAACCTGACTATCATTCCAAGGTTGAGTATCGGTACCGATGTGTTCTTCACTGCGGTGATGTCGGGGCTGTACGCGCAGTGCGTAAGTTCTTTGACCGAGCAGCAGAACTGGTTGGGCAGCGATTGAGTGCTCGGCCGGGATGGGGGAAAGCAAGGTGTTCTGAATGTGCTTGATATGGGGGGTAGGGGCGCTCGGGCACTTACTTGGCAGAGTATTGTCGAAGTGGAAGAGGAGAGAAGGAAAGGGTGAACCTTCGGATAGAACAGGGAAGCCACCACCTGGCCCGGGTGGGAAAGAACTGCCGGCCGCGAGGGAGAGGAGTGGATTGCAGGCAGTAGTCGTCAAGGCTCTTGGACCGCGAGAAACCATAGACGCCGCCCAGCATAACCACGGTATCTATTAATCGTCTGTCTGTCCATCTGTCGTTAGCGATACGTCTTCGTCCTTTGCGGTCCGTCTCCCCTGTTCTCCGTTTGGTTCATATCCACTGTGGTTTATCTTTATTGTTCGCAGTTTGCCCCCCGTCCGTCGCTTACTGTTTATCCGCTCGATCATTCACTTGTCCCTTCCCGGTTCATTTCCGTTGTTCGTTGTTTTTCTCCGCCGTTCGCAGTTCTTCTCCGTCCTTCGCAGTTCGCTTGTTTGTTCACTGGATATAAGGAGAGTGGGATGTTGCGGAGCAGTAGGAGCGAGTCTTTGTGGAGTTTGATTTTTGTTTGTTAGCAAGGGAATACACAAAGGAAAGGAAGGTTTGTATGGAGGAGAATGGGCATGTGTGGTGATCGGTGGAAGGATAGCCAGGTACTTTGTCGTCGTTGATTTATACTCCTGTGTTCGCAGTTTAGTTAGTGCGTTGTGTATCGAATGAGAGAGAGTTACCTTCCCCGCTTTTGGTCTTGCCGAGTTTTTCTCATGCTTTAGTCATCACCATCGCAATCACAGACTATGACTCGTTTGGTATTGGTCGTCGAAGCTTAATATGGACGATACTCTGTTTATTTCTCGAGTGTCGGATGTCTATTTCAAATTCCTACACTTCACGCCGGGCACCCTGATAGGGAAGGATAAGGTTCAGCGGAGAAAACTCTATGATCTGATAATTGTTACAAACGGAATCCTCCTGATAGGGAGGTCGTTTTTCCACCGCCCAACCATTGAACAACTCTGGTCGCACCTAAACCCGAACGGTCCTGTCCCTTTGATCATCGAAATAGGCATGCAAATGGGCTTTGAGGCTCTCGCCTGCACCTGCTCCACCATTCTAGGGGACTGCATCCAAAGCTTTCCAATCCCCCCCGACCAAGAATGCTAGTGGCTTCGCCAACCACCCTATCGAAAAGGAGCCGTACACAATACAACAACTCCACAACCACAGTTATACCCTTCCACACATCATACTCCCACCTATCAAACACGACCCGCACATTATACTCAACCCATGCATCCCGACGGGCTCCGTCGAACGCTAGACCACGCCCCTGAGCCTTGGAAAATTTGGGTACTGAGAAACGAGGAAGAGCGGGTAGGGTGATCTCTAGGTGCTTAGAGTGTAAGCTCGTACAAGCCAAAACATAAAGATCTGTGGCAGCAGTAGGAAGACTATGTCAAAGTCTGTCGCCATCAACAACCCCCACGGTGATGGGACAAGAGCTATTGTCAAGGATAAGGTGAGCGCCTTCCCAGAGGCGAAGAAGGCCGCAAGGCTTTAGAGGAAGCTGGTTTGTAAAGAGAGGAATATCGATGTGCTTAGGGCGCATAAGGAGAAGAGGGAAAGGAGGCTGTAGGAGAAGGCAATGGCAGGGAAGAGGACCGGGGAGATGCCTGGAGAAATGATTAGGATGCGTAGAGAGAGGAGGGGAATGATGAAGCCGGGGGTGCAAACACGGAAACAGGAGTAGGAGGAGGCAAGAGGGGGGGGGTGCAATCGCAGTTTTGCACTCGCAATGTAATCATATTTTCATATCTGAACCGTGGGCTGCCGGTGGGTGGGGTGTATATATGAGGCTTTTCACTTTTTGTAAATTATTTACCTAGCTCCAAAAGCGTTATCTGAAGCAACCATTGGTGGTATTGTTCGAAAATGTCCCTTGATTGTTGGTGAAGGGGTACCACCACCCCACCATTCCAGAATCCACTAACCTCTTCCATTACCCGACCGGCAGTTGTGAGAACGGGGAACATATGCCGGTGCATTGGTGGTACTACCACTAGTGCTCTGGGAGAGTGTACGGGCAAGTGCTGTCGACTGTAGGGCTGGCTGGAGATGGTAGGTTTGGCAAACATCCGCAAGGGGTTGGAGGATTGTCGTTAGGCTCTCTACGTTGGAGTATTGTTACCCGGATGACGGAGCGGCCGCAACAAAGGGGGGAGAGGGTTTGTGTTGTTATATCCAATAAAATAAACAAGATTTATTACTATTCTCATGAGAACCTTTATATCACATTCATATTCGGGATCAGTATCAATGTCAGCAACGGTTCAACAGGCAAATATTCTATAGGAATAGGGTGCAAGATTTCCCAAAATCTAATACGAATCCGAGAACCCCCCATTCCAATCCAGCGAATGAAACCCTATGAGAATTTATAAGGTTTTTTCGTGACACCGGATCAGTGGAACCTCGGCGTCGAGTTCAGGAAGCATTGATATTGCTGCCTGTCCTCTCCGGCTCTAAAAGCACCCACGCACTATGTGAGTGCCGTATTCAAATGTATATATTATATCATATGATTGTTTTTGCCAGTTCTGGTGGAAGTATTACGGATTTCCTGCGGTACAGTACACAAATCTAAGGCACGGAGGTGTACTGTACCACCCTCCAAACAGATAATGTGCTCCCGGTATTTGGAGGGTGTAACGGGAGGCAGCATCACGGGTCTGTATCACAACTGCGATACAGACCGTGATTACTGTGATGCGCCCAATAATATGTCCAAAAATTTCTTGCGTTTCTTGAATGCTGATGGCTGAATACGCATTGCTAACCACACACGAAAGGCTGAAACAAAGACGGATAGGACCTACCCACCCGATACCCCAAATTATCCCTAGCCTCTCAAACGGCACTGACCACCGAAATTGCCTTTCAAAGGGATTCTCGGGTGCAGTGCACAATGCACAATGCCATTCACCACAACCTAAAAACTCCGGTTTTACCGAATCCAGGCACCCAAATACCTATCAGGAGCATTAACACAGGTAGCGGGATTAACTTATAGCTTGTCGTGGAGTGCGCGAACGCCAATAGGGTATTGACAGAGAACTACGGAGACCACCCTACGGTAACGTATCGGGCCAGAAAGACCAGGGGCTGAAGTTAATAATATTTTTCATGTGAATCTCTCTCAAATCCTCACCGCAGAAATCTCAACAAAAGAAAATCTCAAAACCAACCTCCCGAAAGCGCGGATCTACTGGAATATAATGTGCTATTGGGAATACCTCCTAGACTTTTGTCAATTTTTCCTTTTCAGAGTTTTGGGCTTTAGTTGAGGACTTTTATAGTAGATTTCTACTTTTTTGATACATTTTAACTGATCCACATTCCCGCCGGACCTGCCTCCCGGCCCAACAAGTAACAAGTTGAAATTTCCTGGGGGAGTGACGGCACTAGGAGGATGGTGATAAACGGGGGTATTTGGTGGGAAAAAAAGCCAATCCGCCAAAGCAGGGGATCGATATCCGTCGGTAGTGTGCGAGCGCGCAGAATTTCGCAGTGCCATCTACCAAACTATACCGGTACTCGATTGATGCCCCCCCCCCCCATGTGTTTGGGCGCCGTAGTACAGCATGGTGAATAGTATAGTTCTTGGACATAAGTCACCCTCGGTCGGTAAAGTGCCGGTGAAAGCACACCATAACCAGCGAAATCTGACAACAGCTAGATCCGCACCCAGTTCTAGATATAGCTCTGAGTAGCCAGGAGGTTGGGGATTTAGTAAAACTCTCTCCAACTACAATTATTTGTGAATTGGCCTTTGCGCAGGAAAGAGAGGATCGAGATGTTGAAATATTCATGCCAAGCCTCAGAATTTATATGGGTGCTGAGAAACAAAGAATTGCGGAATGGTATATCTGCTTCACAGGATGAGAACCCTCTGGTTACCAACTAT